>NW_010415971.1:16689-31132 GCF_000710305.1 Buceros rhinoceros silvestris | reverse complement strand
TCAGCAGATGATGCTAGCTCAATACCAGCCGTGTCAGAATATGAAGACAACTTATACGGGGGGTTTTGCATCATATTGTTCACTGCTTGTGCTTTGCCTCTCCCCACATTCTCTTCACAGCTCCTCACAGTAGGGGACTGACTATGCAATGTTTTTCTGGGGAAAAAAAAATTAAAGATCTAATTTATTTCTTAATAGTGGTTTAAAGTGATTCACAGCAATGTGTAGTGCTACGTACTGCTTGTGTTAGAATAAAGAAAAAAATGGTAGCTTCAATTTTTTGCTCCTTGCTGTTGGGAAATCTTAAATTGAATGCTCAACTTTAAGTCTGGAGGTGTTACCTATCTTCTGGAGCAATCTAATGAAGAGTTGTCTCTCTTTCCAGAAATAGTTCCACTGCTGGTCTGAATTGATATTCTGTACCTAATAGGTCCTTCAAAGCATTTTTCATCTCAAACAGTTCCTGTAAGTGTTTTCCACTTTCTCTTTTTGGCTAGTCAAAGTGGCAGACTGAAGATTAATCTTCTGCGTATTAAACTGGCAATGGATAACCTGTTAGAAATGGCAGAAAATCTTTTTATTTTAAAGGACAAAAAATCGAGGCAGAACTACCACGTGGTCTTTTTCCATACGTTCATATTTCGCTTTTGCCACTGCACATGGCAGCTAATCAGAAAAAACCTATTTCATTGTTGAAGTCTAGCCATTCATTGCTTAATACTTAGAAAATACCTGTCAGCAGATAATTACACTATGCTGGAGTCAGTTGTAAACATACCAAGTCTGTCTGCTAAACTAGCTTAAATATGTCTTAGGAAATAGGAAATATGCACTAATATCAGGCTTGCAGCAAGTGCTGAGGGGTGGGAGTTTTATTTTTTCCTAGTTCATAGTCCTTTTGAACTTTACGAAGTTTTGTTGTTACTGGTTTGTCTTCTGTGGGAAGGATTAAAGGATCTTCTTTTTCTTTAGTGCAACTGACAGCTCTTTTTCGAATGCCTTCAGAAAAGTTGGTGACAACTGCAGGCACTTGACACCTGTGAAAATCAGGCTTCAAACTCTTGAAGTCCAGAAAAGCCTTTTCATATTCTGACCTATTGACTGTGATATTGAAATTAAAGGTAATTCGGAAAAAGCACTTGAGGTCTTTAAGCTTCAGATTTAGCACTAGGTTTAGCTTTTTCCTTTTTTAAACACTTCTTATAATGGCTTAGCTGTTGTGACAGATGCTTTTTTCTGGGCTTGATTAGCAGTGCTTTCTTAGGAGCTTGCTTTACATGTCGCAATAGGAACAACCTGGCATTTTGACTTGTCATACTTTAATCTGAAGTTAGTAACACCCAGCTGCTTCCTCTGAGACACTTAGGTGCAGTTTGTGCGCGCTAGAAGTGATGGCTGCCTCCAGCTATTTAGGGACATCGAGTGAATTAAATTGCACCTCTGTAGGAAAAGAATCGGCTTTTCATTTTCTTTTCAACATGCACTTTAAATGCCTTTAGCTTTTTAACTTTAGACAAGTGAGATGATGCTTTTTTCCCTTGACTTTCACAGTGAGGAGAGACAGATTCAACTCTGTTAATAGCAGCAACTTTGCTGTTCTTTTTGGTACCCCTAGGTCACTAAGCTGTAGTGCCTCCAGTTTTTGTTTTACTTCTCTATTGTCCACCAAGCAAATTATACTACTTGATTTACCTGTCTGTTGACAAGTTGCAGTCGGCTTTTCTTTATCTCCTTTTCCTTTTTTGCTTGTTATGCAGTGTGAATAGTATCTTTAAAGAAATGAGGGATGACGTGTTGGCTGCAGGCTGCTGTAACTTACCTTATTCTGTGCCCTCTGAGAGCAGCCCAGGAAGGGCAAAAAGACACCAGCTGCTGCAGGAGATCAAACCACATCTGTTATGCTAAACCAGACAGTAGGCTAAGCTGCAAGCTAAGGCAGAACCTTCCCCGGGATGGGACTGGTTTCTGGAGAACTGGAAGTCAGAAGTGTAGCACTCAGTTTTCTGGACTTCTATAGCAAATCCTTAGCCTGAGGTGAGAAGTAGCTGTATGTCCTGGACTACTGAGCATTTATACTGGGAATATAATGTAAATGGCTTCCTGGCTGTTTCTTTAAACTGTTTCCTCCCCTGGGCATGGAAGTTGTAGTGGTATGACTTTGCTAGACGGTAGTTTTGTTTGACGTGGTGGACCATTGCCATGTCCAAAGAGCATCCTGATGCTGAGGCATTTGTGGTGCTAGGAAGTGCTTGTAATGTAGGAACAGTGACGCTGTTTGCCTTCCACTCACACCAGTGGCTTGTATTGATTCCTCTTCCCCAGCCCTACCTTGGCTGTGTTTTTGCTCTCTGTGATGATTTCTGCTTGTATGTCTCTTGGGTGTGGCAGGACTTCCTTTTCCACTAGTGTTTGAGCTCTTCCTGGTCTTTTCCCTGCGTTGTACTGACTCAGCCTGGGTTGGGTGGGTGTCTGCAGCTCAGCCCTTTAATCTCCTCCCTGCTCTATTTAATGTATCTTTGATCTCAGGTCCCTCTTACAGCCACTCCTCTGCCTTGTCAGATAACAGCTACTTACCTGCTCTCTGTGCAGGTACTTGCTGCCCTGAGTATTTACTCTCTGTACTTGCTGCTTCCTTTCCCCAAGTGACAAAGTTTCTGTCTTAATCCCTGTGGAATAGGTCAGATGATAATCTGTACTTTCTTTCTAACCCACCTCTTCTGGGACCACCAGTCAGTTAGTGTTAATGGAGTCTGCGTCTTTCAGAAGCCCAGTGTAAGAGATCTCTTGTGTTTTTAAAGCCAAATGAATTTACAGGACCCTTTGCTTCCTTAACCTGTGATGTGGATGCACTGACATAGTGAGACAGCTGCACTTGGGCTTCCTGGCTTCCACAGATCTGCTTTGAGGAGGTAGGTGCAGAGCCAATTGCTCTGTGGGTGGCTATGAGATGCCCTTCAGAGCTCTGCTAGTAAAAAGATAGGTCAGGAAAAGCCTTTTGTGTGGGGAAGATGTCAAAAAGACTTCCACTCTGCTTTCTGCTGTGAGAGAGGAGATGTATTAGGCATTTTCCGTCCATGTCTTTCTGTAGCTGCCATCACTGGGGTGGTTTTACCCTATGTCCAGGTAGAATATATTGCCATTCTGACCTGCTGGCAGCTACTTGGAGCCACACTATCCTGATGCATGGCCTGCTCTTTACTTCAGGAAAAGTTAATGTTCCGTCATCTCTCCACACATGCTTTAGTCCAAGGGTTTTCTGTGGGAAGGTCACAAAACTGGGGCAGTAGCAAAACTTAGAAAACGCTGGGACACCCTCACTGCCTTCAGATAAAATGGAAGATACTTGTCTTCCTATATCCTCTAATTCCCTGGGATGTAGCTATGTGCTGGTGCTACTCAAGGCGGAATTCTCTGAGGGGCCAGTGAGAGGAGCAGCATGCCTCAGGGGACTGTATGGTTTAAAATATATCTCTGCTATAAATCGCAACAGATGGTGGTGAGATTCTTTGAAATGGATTTTTATTCAAACCGCACTTTCAAACTTCCCCCCTTTTCAGCTTCGTCATCAGTGCAAGTTTCTGGGAAAAGTGTGAAAATAAACAAAGGAAGGTTAACTTTGGTTTTTTGTTTTGTAGCTTCAAGGGGAAGCCAATAGGACCTTCTGTTTCCTTTTTCTGTGGTGCTAGACGTAGCTCTTTTGCCTCTACCAGTACCACTCTACTGTATTACTGAGATTAGGGAAATGTAAACAAGTGTACAAGTGGGTTTTTACAGAGCTTCTATGTATTTTTAAGGCATACAACATATCTTGTAGGATCTGCATTCACTTCTCTCTTGAGTGTTCTCTTCAGTTAGGAAAAGATCTGTCTTGCAAGAGGGGGATCAACTCTGCTGATTAGCTGCAGGCTATGTTTGAGGAATTGGCTGAGGGTTATATTGCAAACCAGGTTCTGGGGCCTCTCAATACCCTGAAACACAGGAGCTGTCCTGTTAGTTTCTAGCCGATATTTTTTTCTTTGCTCAGGAAGGGCATCCTGTTATGTTGGTTTCCACAAGGTATCCAATTACCCTGAGAAACTTGAATATGGTCTTGAACTGTGACCAGATATCCTATCTGCTCATACTTTTCTTTAATACCCTTTTAAGTGGTTTGATTGGGTGTGTTTTCCCCCTCTCCCCCTCCCCACCCCACTCCCCCTGCAATAGCGTTTGCAGCAAAATGGATGTTAGTTCTACCAATTTTTATTTTAGGTCACTGTTTATGTGGTACCCCTACTTAGATATGGTCATATATGTTTTAGGCTTAACTTATCCCATTTCTCCTTATTTCTTTCTCTGCCTGCATTCAGGCAGAAATGCTGCCTTTTTTTTTTTTTCTTGGTCCTCTACAGAAGGCTGTTAATGCTTGCTGCAATTAAAAGGCAAATCTTAGGAAATAAGAGTCTCTGTCCTTTCTGAAGGTTGTAAACAGGGTGGGTAATTCTTGCTTTTTGTTTTGCCTTGGCCAGATAGATTAATTCTTATGTGCTGTAAGTGTGTAGGATTTGCACATTTCTCTTGACCTGTGAAAATGAAAGCCATCTGTAACAATCTCATATCTGTCTCTTGGGTTGAAAGAAGAGCTGGCTTTTCCAAAGCTTGTCCTGTTATTTGGATTGGCAGGCTTTCTTTGGGAGAGTGGAGGTCTCCTTAGTAAGTTGTTGGTATCTTGTTCGGTTGGGTTTTTTTTCCCTTCAAGACTCTCCTTTCAGAGACTTCTCAACAGCTACTCTCTAAAATGTCTTCTGTAAGTATGGTGGGTTGACTACACTTTCTTCAGACAGGACAACAGAAGCCTTATTTTAAAACTGCTTTCTCTGTGGGCTTCAAATAGAGCTGAAATAAGCTGAGGGTCTATCTAATAGTAAAACACTGACTTCAGATTCAACATTTGTGCTTGAAAATTGTTCATGCAACTCGAAAAGGAGAGGGAAGAACATTACAGCCTTGCTAAACTCGAGGTAGTTCCCACCTTGTCTGGTGACTGGACAATACACTAATGCAGTGCTGGGAAGGAACAGAGGAGAGCATTAGTAACAAGAAGAAAGCGATTACTATAACATTGTTTCATTGGAAGCAGAAGTGTAAGTAATACCTAAATAAAAGATCTATAGTAAAGCAAGAACATGTTTTAAAGACGGTTTGTGCAAAAAGCTAACTAAACTCTTCCCCCAAGAGAATAATTCTTGAAAAAGTCTACTTAAGAGTTATGTATGACTGAGTTTATTTTAATAAGAAGGGAAGCAAGAAAACATGATCAATTTTTGCAGCATTTTTTAAAAAGTAATATATGCATATGCATGCTGGGGCTTAGCCATGTCAAGTGTAACTGTTCTCACCTGAAAACATCTTATTGTCCTCAAGTGTGAAGTCTTCATAGCTTTTTGATGAATCCTAGCTCCATGGTACTCTGACTCTGGATTGTGCTTTCTAGGTCATAATTCTTTCATAAATGACCACATTAAAGTGTGTGTTTGTTTATTTTTAAAAACAGTGGATAACTAAGCCAAGTTGTCTCTAGTTTGGAAAAGCCAGCATTATTTCTCCTCCTTGTCTCTCTGGGTTAGGTTACAGTTTTTAATTACATTATTGTTTGCCAGCATCCCTCCCACAGACTCTCTGCCTCATCCAGCACACAGAATATATGGTGCTAATCTTGATGAGTCTTTTCCCTTCTCCTTATTGTGGAGTATGTGGCATAAGGCCATAAATTTCTTGCACAGTACTCAAAGCCTGCTTTAAAAGAAGAATTAATCATTTCAGCATGGTTTTTTCCTGTATGATATTTTACAAATGTTTGTGAACATGCCTTCCAACAATAACATATTAACAACAGCTTCTCCCCATCTGCTAGTGCATCACTACTCATGTTTCTGGCTTTAAAAAGTCTGTTTTGTGCTAGGGTTGAACTGGGTGATCCCTAGGTGTTCACCTCGGGCTCTGTGCAGGTATCGGCTGGCAGTTACCTTGGATAGGCAGACCTTATTTTGGGACCTGCTGTTCGGTTCTCTTTCGCACAGTGTTGATATTCCTGTTCTGTAGTGGGTGCTGAAAAATAAGGGAAGTGTGAATACCTGTACAAAGTCAAAAGCAAGATCCGTCTGGACCTGTATCCTGTCTGGCAGTTCCTAATGGTATGTACCAGCAGAAGAGTAGAGAAGCAGGGCAAATAAACAGTGGTGTTTTGCCAGATTTTCCTAACCTCTTTGATTTGCAGACTAGATTATTTCCTTCTGTGAGTTACCTGGTTGCTTTTGTGCCTATGTAAACTTGTCACGTCCCCAGAAGTCCTGTGACATGCAATTCCACAGGTTACTAGCAAAAACCACCCTGTGTTCCTGTGGGTTTTTTTGACTCTACTTGCTGGTGTCACTGGGGTAGGATTAATCTCTGGACTTTAGTCCACCCACATGCAGATGTGTGAATGCAACCATCTCACTGGCAATGCTGACAGCAGAGCTGAGATCAATTCAGCTCAACACCAAGTCAACACCTGTATAGGTTGGGACTCAGTGGCTTAAACCAGAGGTATCTGGTGTCATTTTGGGTACTGTGGGATGTGTATCCTTCCTGTTCTCATGTTTCCACGTGATGGCTTGATTTATCTGGAAGAATTGTCTCCTCCTGTCTCACCGCGTCACCTGGCATGGGAATGAAACTGTTCAGATGTTCTGATCCTGATCAGTGTCTTCTGTCCCGTCCTATCCCCCTCTTTACTCCCTCCTCTGTGTAATTAGAAGTGTCTTCTACTTCTGATCTGATTAGGACTACAGCTGCGAAAGACTTCTGCACGCACGTTGCAGAGAATGCATAGCTCCCGCATGTGCTTGCTTTGCTTGCAGATGTGAATGTTCGTGACCCAGCAAATCCTAAGTACTATCAACTCTCAAGTCAGTTCCCCTAAAAGCAGAGAACCTGCCATTAGTGATCATCCATGGATATTTTTATACTTAAACCCCCTTTTCAGGGCAGAGGTGGAAGTTGCTTCTGCCAAGCCAAATTCACTCGAGAGGTTCCTCCCACTGTTCCTGCCTCCTTTGTTGGGCCCCTTCCAGTCTCTGCAGCAAGGGATCTTGCAGGCTCAGGCTCACGGTTGCTGCTTGATAAAAATATTGCCACTGAACACCTAAAAATGCTCATATTTGCAAGTGCGCGAAGAAAATAGTGCTTTGTGGAGTTGGAGAAAAATACACTGATGATAAACCGTAAATTAATTAGTTCTAAGGTTTTCTTTGGTTACTGCTGAGAACAAGCATAACGACACTCAAAAAGATGGATCATTTTATATTTAAACAGTAGGCAGTCCTTGAGTTGAGCAACAGTCCTGAAACAGCTAAATGCATCTCCTTCAGCACGTGGTCCTGACTTGCTGTGTCTGTGCTACCTTTTCTTGCTGGTTCCCTGTCATCTTCCTGGACTCCACAGCTCTCCCTTCGCAGTCACAGCTACTCCAGATATGCTGAAATGGATTTCTACCACGGACAAAAATACTGTTTCCTTGCAGCTTCTCCCTCTGCTGTAAGGGAGCAGTTTTGGCTGGAGTTTCAAGAGGGGAAATATGTATGATATGTAGTACTATGAACCTTAGCTCAGGCTCTTTAACATTTGTTGACGTTGTAATCAACTAAAAGAAGGCTGTTGCTGTTTGCCACAGTTTCAATCAATACATACTTGTGTGCTGTAGAGGTAATGGCTTGTGTTCTTTTTAAGTAATCTGTTTGCAAATTATTGTTGCAAATGTGACCCTTGGGTGTGTGCTGTATTTGTCTCCTGAAGGCATTTTAATACCTTTCCATAGCCTTATTTCTAGCTAAATGTACTTAAACCCATTACTTAGTGGTCATGTTCAAGTTCATAGTAAAGCTTATACACTCGGTCAGCACTTCACTTCCAAGGCATGCAATTAAAGGCTTCTAGATTAAGCCTTATCTTAAAACTACATGTGTATTCATGGCAAAATGTGAGTTGTCTCTTTTTTCCTGGTTTGAGTGAAGGAGTGAAAAATACTGACTTTCCCCATTATCCAGCTGCAGAGAGAGTAAATGAGAGGCCTCTTAAGGGGCCAGGTGTCCCTTGGCAGCATTTTGATGGCTCTTGTTTCTAATAAGCAATGTGTATCTTGGGAGTTTCTAAGTCTGGGTGTGGGGAGAGTTGTGTTCTGTTATTTATAAATCTAAATGAGGATTGCTATGCTCTTTTGGCTCCTCTCTCTTAAGTTAATTCTTAGTTTTCAGTGTTACTATACTGTGTTCGTTTGGTGCTTTTTCTGCTCTAGAGCTGCCAGCACCACGCAGTCACTTAAATGGCTTGGATCAAGACAGCAAGTATCATTGAGGTTTTGGACACAGAGAGAGATCACATTTTGCAAACAGCTGTGGTGGTAGAAGGCGGCAGTAGCCCTTTCAGTGGGAGTACTCTTTCTGAACTGAAGCAGTCAGATCTGGAAGATCTTGTAATGTTAGAAAAGTTAATGTGAAAATCTAGCATCCTGTTGCCAGTATTCCTGATAACTTGGTGTTTCAAAATATCCTATTAAACTGATATATGGGACTTACTGTAAACTGAAACGCAAGAATGCTGAGGTTATGGGTGCAGAAATAATGTTTCCTTGTTACATGTAATGTTTAGAAAGGGTTTGCTAAGCCTACTGTTAACAGCTGATTAGCAAAATATTCCCAAGAATCTCTGGTTGTGCTGGCAAATTATTCTCTTAACCAGTAGTATTTTGCAAAGAGATCCCAGAGGGAGTGGAAACACAGATTATAAGCACACTAATGTGTTTAATGCCCCCAGTTCATGGACAAGAACCACAAAGGGCGTGCGCTCCAGTGCCTGCTGGCATGGAGCCTCTCTCCACCCACCAGCTCTGAGTTGTATCACTAGTTGTAGCAGTCAGTTGGTCACCTACCTATCACGTATGACGTATATATATATAAATCTACTTCTGTGGGGAAAACTACTCTGTTACCTGTTTTACTGGCAACATCTGAACTAAATAAATCAAGAGCGTGACTCCTTGACGTCATTACACCTGCCTGTTTACACGCATGTGAATTCCCTTCATAGCGTTTTAAAATCTGGTTGGGTTCAGGTGTCCTGCATGGGCAGGAAAAACAAATAGGGGTGACTGATGAACTCCTGAAATGTGCTGAGCAGGAAAGGAGTGCAGCTCTACAACTGCCACTCAGCAGGGTTAATACTGTTGGAAGTTGTAAACTTTTCTTGCCCAGTTTCATCCTTTGTGGCTTGGGGCATGGTGGTAGGAGGGGACTGAAGTGCAGGGCCTGCACAGTGCCTGCCCCTCTATCAGGTGCAGAGGGTGTTTTGGGAGGCTGTGTGCCAGAGCAGGCTCTTCAGCTGTCCTGTGCATAGGCTGTATGACCTGAAACACTGCCTGAACGTGTAGGAGGGTGGCTGGAAGCAAGTGAGCTTCATTTCTAGTCTAATTATGTGGCCATGTCAAACTGCTTAGGAGTACAGAGAGGGGGAAATCACGCTCTCCTTGTGTTACCAGTAACATCGAGATGTTGATTGTTTTCATCAGTGTCTTTCTTAGGCTAGGACTAAGTTTCTTTTGGCTTACTAGACCTAGTCTAGTTAAGGCTGTAAGATGTTTGGGGCTCTTCTTAATTTTCCAGTGATGTAAATTAGTAAGATGTACTAGACTGGGAAATTACAAACAAAATGCAGCTTACCGAAGCAAAACTGAGAGGTGTGATGGCATCTCAAGTTGTACACTGCACAGCATTATCTTTTCTTAGGATCACTTGAATCTTTTGTAGTTTGCTTGTTTGGATTGCCTCTGCTCTTTTTCCAAAATGCTGATTTTATAATAGTGCAGCCAGCTGTGGATGGCTTCTTCACACTCTGCATCATAAAAACCAATTGATTAAAAGCATGTAGTAAGCTCCCTTTAAGTCTCTGTTTTCGCACTTTTGTGTTGCCGTTATTTTTTTTCTAAAAACATATCTTCCCTGCGTGTGTGTGATGCATGGGCATCAGTGCATGTATGTTTATAGAGCCTAAGTAGCTACACTAATTTGCATTAATATTTACCAACTACTCTAATAAATGGCTACTGAGTAACTGCTGATTTCATTGGGACTTACTAATGAATGGTCCTAATAAACAAGGACCGGACTCTGCCATCTTGAGAACTTTCTTAGGCTCAGGGATGCTTTGTAGTTTATGTGCAGAGATGACACTTTACTATGCCACTGTAACTTCAGTCTTTTGTAATACTAGTTGGTGAGATAGAAATGGTTGAATGGTGAAGGAACACTTTCGGGAAGATACGAAACTGAATACTTGCTCTGCACTGTTCTGTTGTCTGCAGTTTGCAAGTCTGCCTCTTGTGTCCTCTTGCACTACAATATGGTATTGCCTGGCCAGGACACTGTGTAGGAAACAACACGTTCCTCTATAACTTCCCTACCCCATGCAGCTAGGCATTGCAGAAGAGTTTTTTTTCATTTGAAGGGTTTTTGTAATTAGGTTACACAGAGAAGCTACTGACTGGTAGACAATTGGCTGAATTTCAATATTCTGGCTAAATTAGTTACACAGGTTTGGAGCAGAATAAAACTTTTAAATTCATTACATGTTTGGTTGAGGTATGTGGAGCTGAGGTCCTTCACATGTGACAAGTCTGCAGTTAAGAGATGTCTTGTGAGTGGACCTACATTATATATGCTCAGGGGAGGAGTGGGTGTGAACTGACTGGTCTGTTTACAGGACTAACGCTTTTGTGTTTGTCAGAAATTCCAGATATGTTCATATTTTTTCCAGCTCTTGAAGAGATTCCCCTTGAGTATATAGTTTTATATGTGCATGAATATATTTGTAAGCGAAGAATGGCTTCTGAGATTGATAAATTAGTGGTATAATTTAGTAACTTAACAAGTTTAAGTTTATAGGCATAGGTAAACTCTATTTCCAGTTGGGTGATTGTTTTTGGTTTTTTTTTTTTTTAATTTCTTGTTGATCCTTAGTCAAAATGGAATTAATACCAGGTTGCTTGTTTTATTTTCCCCCCTTAAATCATGAATTAAACATCAAGATTCTTAGCATTTTCTGTTAAAGTACAGGAAACATTAACAAAAATATTTCAGGGATTTTTATGAAAAGGCAGTTAATTTGTGGTTTTGTTTTGCAGAATTTGTTGATTGTTTTAGGAAATTTTGATTCTACTGTTTGCAGAGTATTCCATGCTTATCCATAAGGTGACTCCTCCTTTCTAATGTGAGAGTGGTGGGTACAGATTCTCCCTATTCTCTTTAGCATTAACAAGGGTGGAGTTTTTAATGAAAAGTTCTTGTAGGCTCTCTTCTTCCATCTGAAATATGTATCAGCTCTAACAGATCTCATGCCTTGATGAGCTTCATCATTACATTTCCTGAAGCAGAAGTTGGGTGTAAGGAAAGGTGGAGTAGCAGCAGCGTTTCCTTGTGCCTGTAACATCCTGCCCTTAAAAGCAGGGAAATAGCTGTTTGGAAAGAAAAAAAGAACAACTTTTAAACTTCTTGTTGGAAAGTCAACACATTCTCCCATTTGCTGCTTAAGAACAAAGCATGTAATCTTTCCTCCCACCCCTTCTCTGGTTTCCTGGTGGTCAATCTCCAGCATGGCAAAATAACTTGCATTTGGAGTTGGGCCATAGCATCAGGTTGTAAGCAAGCAAGTCCTGTTCTCCAGTGAAGCCTAACTGCTGTTCTCCTGACCTTTCCTCAGAAAAGAAGTTTGTTTATCCAGATTTTCCAGTGGGTTATTCATTAACCACGTTCTAAAGTCTTATGTTCCCACCTCCCTTGAACGCCTACCTGTTGTGACCTCCTACTCTGTTGTCTTTTCTCCACTGTATCCTGCCAGCGTGATGTAAATAGCACTGTTATCACCCCACTCTTTTATTGATACCATTAAAAAAGAAAATCTGATTGAAAAAAAAATTGCCCTGTAGTTCTGGAGTGACTCACTACTACAGCATTGTCTGCCCTGAGGCAGAAACTGTGAGTTCATGGGGAGGGAGCGTCATGCTCGTGTCACCACTGGAGATGTTAGTGGTGTAAGCAGTGTACTGATACGTGGCACCAGGCTAGGCACAGTCTTTGGGTAAGCTGGGACCTCTGTGGTAAAGTGTTTATTGCACAGTAGTTCTCTTATGCTGCAGACTTCTTTAAGGATTGTTTATATAATCTGTGGCCTTTTTTTTTAACCTGCTTTCCTTCGCTAGTTGTTTTGTTTTCTATTTGTTTATCCTGCTATTTTTCATCTGTAAAAAGAAAACCCCAGTGTTCATCCTAATTAAGAAGGGAGCCCCCTGGATTTGTAGAAGCTATCTGCAGCCTGACAGTAGGTCTGTTACTGGATGAGGGCCGTGACATCTGACAGTGGTTTCTGAGGCAGCAGTAGCATCTAGCAGAGAAGCAGGCATACAGCTACAAACAGTAATCTTTTAAATTGTCCTGTCATGGATGTCTGCAACTTGAGGCATCTGGATTCATTTGTGAGAAATGAATGTGTGTGTATTCTGGAAAATAAATTCATACTGAAACTAGGCAGCAAGTGTATTTTGCAAAAAGGGTTGAGTTGAATAAGTTGATGGTAGATTTCCATTTTCATAATGGTAGTAGAGTATTCTGTCTTTCTTTTTAGAGAGCATATGATTTTGAAGAAACTTGGTCTTTTGTCAGTCCTATTCTGCTTGCAGCTTCAGTGCTTGGTAGCCTGTTTAAATGTATGTGTGAGTAATAAAAACAGGCTATAGAAAGACAAGGAATTGAAACCCCTCAGAAAGCAGGTTATCATTACCTTGCTGGCAAGTTTATTCAAGGCATAATCTTGCAGAATCAGTTGGTCAGTTTCCTTATGACGCAGAGATCTCAGGATCAAGTGCCACCTTATGAGTGTGAGCTTGAGATCACTAGGATGTGGACTTCAGAGGGTGGTGGCACGGGGCTGGATAGGTAAGGTCCAGTGGCTTGCTTCCTTTGCCAGTTTCTCCTCATTTAAGCTGCTCAACTGCATTTGTCATCTGCAGGATAACAAGAATAACTTAAACTAGGGACCTGGGGCAAAGTTGAATCCAAGACTGGTTCAAGTCTTTTTCCTCTTACTGGAACAGCAGTCAAATCTGAGCTTGGAAGCTTTAGTAAATTCAAACTGGAACTCCAGCAAAATTGAATGAAGGCAGGGAAAGAATTGAAAAATTCCTGTTTGCTGCAGCCTTGAGACAGATAAATGACCAAAGGCTTCTGGTATTTTTTCAGCACTTGACCTCTTAAGGCTGTGGGTATAAAAGAGAGGTAAAAACTTGTTAAAGTCAATGTGAGTTTATGCTGTATTAGTACACGGTGGTGGTACTGAGACAGTTGCCTAGTTTGTCCCCTCTCCTTTCCTGAAATACTGAACTGAATTTTTGCCAGATCAGATTTGTCAGTAGTAGGTAAAGCTAACATTTGTAGTGTGCTGCTTCAGAAATGTCTCTTGGCTACCAACCTATTTTTAATAAAACATGCTAATGAGAAGGCTGTACAGGGGGGTGCAGTCATTACAGTATTACCTGTTAATGAAATGCGCCAGGTGATACGAATTTTCTGGAGCGTAGAAGAAAGAAAGAAATCCTTCACGCAGGCTAGACTGCAGAGTGCCTCCTTTTTGTCTACACTGTGTGGAATACCTAATTTGAATGCCTCTGAAGAGACTGGTTCCTTTAATATCTCCGTAGAAGCTGTGTAGAGAATTAATTACACAAAGTGCAGTGAGAGAGGTAGTGTGGTGTAAAAATATTTCCTATGGGCTTATTTCAAGAAAACATAGCTTGCTCTGTTGAAGGAGAGCTGCAGTCACTGAAAACTTTGTTAGGCTTTAGATGGAGTTAGTTTTTAGCTCTTACCATTGGATGTGTATGTACATAAAGCAGCAGTTACATAAGTTGACTGTAAATGCATATGAGGGGTTTATCGTGACCATATTCAACATGCTCCAAGAAGATACTTGGCTTTTTTGGCTTAGAGGATGTGTAATTTGTTAAAGATAGCAGTGGTTGCTTACAACTTTCAATGTCCACCTCTGACTCCCCTACAGTTATTGTTATGAGCTTTTGATGCCTTTTAAAATGCAGGTTTTATTTGAAAAGTAGATAGGTTTACTTCCTAAATTTTGTGGAGTTTCAAGATGTGTATATGGTAGAGGAAAGCTTTTTCCCGTCAAAAAAGTTTCAGATAGATGAACACCAGGTTGACCACGAGACAGGTAGTAACTTCTTACATGTTTTAGGGAACTGCATGTTCTTCAAACAGGGAACTTACCCCCCATGACCCATACTTGAGAAGACCATATATCTTTTTGAATAATATTGTTCTCATTGCAGTGTCCATGATAAAGGAAAAACTGTCAGGGTTGTGCT
>NW_010415971.1:14665-16603 GCF_000710305.1 Buceros rhinoceros silvestris | reverse complement strand
AGAGCCAATGTGTTACATGATGTTTCCTAGATGAGAAAGCTTATTGTACAATTTTTAAGAGGTTTGGGTTTTTTTTTCTTTTTCGCTCAAGTAGAACAAACCCAAACAAAGAATTACTTGGTGGGACCATGACTATGTTTGTGTTCAGACTCGCCATTTCTGTCTAATGCCAGCCCTGAAGCTGGGCCTGGTTAGGAAGTCATTGCCTTTTCTCCATACAGGTAGGTTTTGTCAGAAGACTTAAACAATTTGATGACACGTTCTTTGAAGTACCCAGCCGAAACTGGAAGGGAACGTTGCTCTGAAGATAAAATGGTGTTTGATGCATGTGGTGAAAGCTGGCATGTCACCCAGCTTCTACTGAGACAAGGCCTGTAACTATGGGGGGGAAGACTGCACGTGTTGGCCTGGTGTGGGGCTTGCTCCTCTCGTCCTGTGCTTCCCTAGGAAGGGCTGGTTAGTTTCCAACACCCAGCTTAATGTAAAATGTAGATAGCTGCATTTGAAGACCTGGGGTGTTATCACTGCAAGCAACCTCTTCTGCCTTCTGTTAGACGGAGCATGTTAGATTCTTGCTTTGCCGGTTCATGTACAAATACTGTGACGTGATGACTTAATGATGTAATTATTTAATTGTCTGATTGCTAACTATATTAATAGCTCAGATTCTAGACTATATTTAAACTTCTTTTCAAGATATACTAATTAATTTTCTATATGGTATCCTGTATAAGCTTGTTTCCTAACTGTCTACTAAAAGCTAGATTTTTTTGTACAGGTCACAAAGAGGCTGGTAATCCATTTTACTTCATTACACCCCTTATCTGCTTAAATAGCCAGTAGTCAAAGCTCTCACACTTTCTGGAGAGGAGACCTGAAGGGAGGTTATTTACTGTTCATGATGTTTCTTACATCTAGTTTTACTGAAAATTGCAAAACCGAAACAGCTGTGAAATGCTACT
Organism: Buceros rhinoceros silvestris; assembly: GCF_000710305.1. Lineage (NCBI taxonomy): Eukaryota > Metazoa > Chordata > Aves > Bucerotiformes > Bucerotidae > Buceros > Buceros rhinoceros. The sequence continues at coordinate 15,641 of NW_010415971.1, read as the reverse complement.
TAAATTATGTAATATATTGCTTTTAAAATGTCATAATGTGGGGCGGGGAGAAAAATACAAATCTGCATAAAACCTGCCGTGTCTTTGGGGACAGAATCTAATGCCAAGCCTCAGACACTATTCTTCATACAGTTGTTTTTCTCTTTAAACAGATGACTGACTTTTTAAAACTGGGTTGTGTGCCAGTAGTTAAAATACAACCATATAGGGTATGACAGGGTTTGTAACAAGGGGTTTTCAGAGGTGAGGTCATGATAAACTTAAAGAAACTTAAGCAGCAGTGTTAATGTCACCAAGAAATAGATTCCTTTTTCTAGCTTCCTTTTCACAATGCCTGAACATTAACTGTGTTTATATTGCCTCTGTTTGAAGGAAAATAATTTGTTAAAAAGAAATAAAGGGAAGTTAGAGTGAGTTCTTGTTTTGTTTCTCTGCTGCTTAAAAATACTCACCATGTAAACATCCAAGCATTTACATCAGGGAGGTCAGACAGGAGCCATAATGTTTTACTTTTCCCTTTGTTATTTCAGTGCTTTTGTTAGCATGCCAAGCCACACGCTGTGGTGGTACTTGGGAAAAACTGAAAATAGGCTGAAGGAACAAGTATTTACTTGACTGGAAAGCCTGTACCTTGTAAAATTATGCTAGAAGTAAAAGCTGTGGTTGTTGCATGGGGATTTCTTTAACCACTGTGGAAGTGCGCTGGAAGAGACACCACATTCTGTCATGGGTATCTTAGGTAAAGATTTTTCATAGGCATGTTTGTCAAGTTAATTAACAAAGAGCACCTGAGCTTTTGTGTGCCTGTGTCATGAGTTCTGCATGCAGCTCTGGTCACATGCAGTTAGTTTCCCTTCTCTAAAATGATTGAAAGGATGAAGCAGGTGTCCCTGGCTCATCACTTCAGAGAAGAAAAAAGGAGGTGCGTGATCATGGTTTACAAAATTACAAAGGTGATGTATAAGCTGAATGTGAA
>NW_010415971.1:0-14536 GCF_000710305.1 Buceros rhinoceros silvestris | reverse complement strand
TTCAGCAGGTCCGGCCACTTTAGGATTAAGGGGCACTAAGTTACCTTCTGTCTTAACAGAAGATCAGCTTAAAGCAGTACTTCTTCACTCTGCAGTTGTGAATTTCTGGAACTCGCTGCCACAGGAAGCTTAGAAATGGGCAGTATTGTCAGGTTCAAAACGAGTTTATGTGCACGCATAGGCACCAGGTCCATAAATGGACACTAAAGAGACTCGGAAGGGAGGTGCCCTCTGAATTCCTGCTACAACACTTGTGGATGCCAGCAGAGGCTGCAGAAAAGGCTCACATGCTTGCTCGAAATAGCCTTTATTTTTGCTGCTGAGGGAAAATACCAGGCTGGATGCACCATAACCTGACCTGGGAGGGCGCCACTTCTCTTCCCACCTCAGGAAGGCATGGTGCAGATTGTCCTTGAACTTGCTCTTTTCTGTCAGGATAATTAAAGACTCAGGTCAGCCAAACCTGCTTAGAAAAAAAAAAAACTTTTTTCTGAAAGAGAGACTGTTTCCTTGCCCTGTGTGCCACTGACAGGGCTAGGAACTGGAACACTGAGTGCAGAAAGTGAAAGGTATTTATCTGTATCCTGAAGAAGATACAGAAATTATTCTATCCACATCTGTCCTGTCAGAAAATTCCCTTTTCCCTGACATAGAGAGCAAGCTCACTGCCCCACCCCACCCCCATTAGGAGGACACCGGTATTTCAAAGTGCAGGTACATGAGAAGGTGCAACATTTGGAGCTGCTTGGGTGATAATACTTCTCCCTGGCCACCCTGCCCCCCCCGTTTGGTCTTCTCCTGCCTTTCTAGCTACCCTTGTCTCTGACATGTGGATGAACATGACCAGTATCTCTAACTGGTGGTTGTCAGGCTTTCCAGTGAAGGAAGATAACATCTTCTTGAGTGTGCACTTGTCCTGGGATGGAAGGAGAAATTGCAGTTGCTGGCATGGCCAGTTATGATAAGGAAGAAGCAAGAGGTTTGTTTCAAAATAATTTAATTGCAAGGTTTCACTTTTTTGCTTTTCTGTGGGAGTGCTGGCAGGTTGTACAAGAATGTTCTGGCTTGTAGAAGTAGCAACAACCGAGATCATAATTCCCTTTCTCTGTTTTCCTTCCTGTATTCTCTGCTGGGCTTTTTTTGTTGTATGATAGCACTGTTAGTTAAATCCTTTCTTTGATGCAAACATGATGTTAGTAGGATGCATTTTTTATGACTAAATAAGACTTTTTTTTCTTTAAATATAGATAAGGCTGCATTTAATTTCATTTGCGTTGCATTTTATTTGTCAAAGCCTCAGTGCTTTACTTCAGCGATGATTCCTGGTCACAATTTACAGCCAGATCAGGGCATCTTAGTTCATCTGACTAAATCAAGGTCACTATATGTATGGAATTAATACAAAATGTGAGGACAGGGGATATAGACTGACATGGCTTAAAAGTTGGCTTGAGCTCCCACAGGTTTTCAATTCTTTAGATTTCTTATGAAAATACTTTAATGTGTTCCTGGGATAGGTTAAACTTCTATCCATTATATTTTCCTTTGTTTGTCAAGCTGAAACGTTATGAGGAGCTTGGTTCCTCATTCCTCAAGAGATGCTAATTTTTAAAAGTTTTGTGAAAATAGGAGATTAGATAGAAGAGAGGGACCTTCTTGTATCCCTCCATAAATAGAAGCCTATAATAGCACTTTTGAAAAGCATGCATCTGTCTCAAGACAAGGAAACAGGGTTCAGGGTTTTGGAGTTTTCTTTGTAGAACTTTTTCTCAGCCTCATCCCATAGCATCTTGCTAGCTGTTGAGCTTAGCTCTTTCTTACTGCATACAGGACTAGCGTTTGGCAGTAACAGTGATGAGACTGGGACATGAAAAGTCCCATATGTGATGCGATTATTCTGGTTGGGGACCACAGCTTGACTTGCAGTAAATTGTAATCTCTGCAGTTTTAGTTGTGTTCATTGAGGATTCATGCTCAGCTAGTCTCTGGGGGGCTTTGCACGGAGCATAACTGTTAAAAAGAGAGTGCTGCTTCTCTGAACATCTGCAATACAATAAATGAGATGTATGTGGAGGATGGAGGCAATAAAAACTATTTTTTTGCCCTTCTTGTTTGAGAGTAAGCTCAGGTGTGGAGAGGCTTGCAGCAAGAGTTCTAATGAAAGACCAGCTATTTCCCTTGGGGAAAATGAAAGCACTTGCCTCATTTCCCCTCTCACTGGCAGCTGTTGCTTAGGAATTTCATTTGAGAATGAAATGCTGCTTTGGTCGACCTGAGGAATGGCTTTAATACAAGTGGCTGCGAATGGTGCGTGCTGTAAGTGTTGGGAAACACAGCATGATTTTCATAGAAGTTAACAGCCTAGACTAGAAGTAGTGTGTTGGACCCAGGTACATCATCTGTGGGGACTCTGATGTATTCAGCTGTCTCTTTTAGATTAGTGTTATCTTTCACATCTGCGCTGGGCTGAGGAAGTAACAGAGAATGGAAGACCAGGAACTTTGAGGAAAACACACTTAATTGGGCTGAGAGGACAAAAGAGTGATGACATAACTGAGAATATAATTTGGCTTAGTGATAGAGGTGTCACACCTAACTCAGGTTTGAATTAATAGTTGGGAGTGGGTAAAAAGAATAACACTGAAATGTTTGTGTGATGTTTTATAGAGATAATTGCTTTTTTGAATGCTAGTACCCAAAAGTGCCATTATTAAGCCCAGCAACATCTAGGGTTTCGCTAACAGAAGATGACACAGTGTGAACTGCTCTGTTGACTGCACTTGTACTTCACTCTGCTGCTGTGACATATGTTAGGATCTGTGGTTAGGAAACTCATCACCAGGCCTAACTTCTGGAGAAAGGCAGTTTCACAATTCCCAGCATACAGAGTGCGAGGCTGCATGCTGAGCATTTTGTAGGGAGCTGGAAATGAATCAGCTGCATCTGAATTGGCCTAGAAATGAATAAGCTGGCTGGAATGTGCTGCTGCTCCTCACACCTCGGTGGTGCGCTGGCTCTGGGTAGCTGTGCCAGGGGTTGAAGAGCATGACTGGGGAGCAGAGGAGGGCTATGGTGGAAAAAGCAGCTTTTGTCCTGCGCTGAGTGAGCCACCAGGTGACAGAGAGTGGCTCTTCCTTTCACGGGACCAGGCAGAACTGTCACAAGAATCTGTGATAAGACATACTTGGCTGTAACATCTAAATCTCATCTCTGAAATGCCCTTGCTCCTCTGTTTAAAACAGCTGAGGTTGGAGTAATTGCTTTCCCACTAGTCCCACCATGAGCAGGTGTGGCTTCAGCCTCTTGGAGGCCATTTCATAGCAATGTGATACAAGCATCATGAGATAAGCAAGTTACTGCTGCTCCTCTGCTGCTGGATGACTCAAGGTCTCCTACAGGTAATAAATTTACCTGCTGAGATAACAAAGTGGAATTTGATCTGCTGATCAAAGTTTGCAAATTTTGCTGATCAAAGAGTTTGCAAAGGACTTTTCTTTTAGTGAGTCCTCTTATGAGGTGACAGGTGCAGAAGGAAATAAGAAAACTGTAGGAAATGAGTTTGCCAAGCCTTCCTCCACCCACCTGGTCAAAGAAACTTTATTTACTTAAACTTAAAGCATGGCTAGTCAAAGATGCTTGGCAAAATTTTAAGTGCCACTGTATACTGAGGGCGATTCAGCTCCAGGACAGTTGTGAGGGGAAAACTATGTACCATCTTGTGAGTGTCTCTTTCCATATTGGTTAAGTATAATGGGAAAATTATACAGGTGCCTTGAATTGCTATGTGCTAATTAGTGATACTCACTGAGAGCAGCTGGCCCAGTTAATCACAGTGGGCTGAGGCTTTTTTGTTCATAATAAACTCAGTAACGTGTTCCTTCTCTGGCTTTCTCCTGACAGCAGTCATGTGGGACCCTACTGTGTGCAATCTGTGTGACAGCAATGTGATTTTCTACAGGTGCTGGTGTCTAGCTAGCTAGGAGTGTGTGTTTGCTTGTTCGAAGTAATGTACTGTGCTGTATGTGCAGTTGGAGTGTTTTGAGCTTTTGTTTGGGAGTGGGAGGGTATCTCCAGATTAATTCATTAAGATCTCAGGCTTAGGTTTCCAATGCAATAAGAAGTGAATAGGGTTATGTTTCCTTTCCTGTGACAGATATCCTCCACTGTTCACTGTCTGTAGTCTTCATGGTCAGGGATGGTGGACTGGATGAAAACAATGATTGAAGTAAAAAGCATTTCTTTCTATTGTGTATAGGACTTTTCTTGAATGGATTTGGGTCTGTTCTTTAATGTTATGATCCTAGTAGTCCTTTTTTATGTTCAATTCATAGTTTTGCATAATCTCCATGCTGTTAAAATTAGTTGAGGCACAGCCTTGGTTGTTTAGAAAGTGACTTACAGCTACATTTGTTGGCAGAAGGAAACAATCTCAGTGCTTGCATAAACAGGGCGCTACATTTTCTGTGTTCTTGAATAAACTTTGCCAAAATTGCCTGGCCTCTAAGTGCTGATGCAAGAAGGTGGAAATTGTAGATATGTGTTAAAGTAGGGAATCATGCCTAACTCAGTTGAGGGGAATGACTGCTCTCCATGGTGATGCCCAGTGACCCACAGCTCTGTGGTGGAGCCACACCTGAGAAGACTGGTGTTACTCTAGCATCGTTTCCTTGTCCCCCTCACCACCAGCCTGATGGAGCTGCTACCTCTGGCTCATCACCAACAAGTGCAGCCACCCTTTTCTCTCCTGTTGTTCCCATAAGTTCCAGTACCCTCAAGCCCACTCTTGCGAATGTGTGTGGCTCTATCAAGAGCCGTTACAGCATTTGGCACTGTATTCACCAATACGTGTTACAGACCAGACTCCAAGGCATCACCAGAGCAAGTCTTGGAAATTAGCTTGCTTAGGTGCTGTGCTTAGGTTTCGCTCATCGTGCCTGTGGCAGCCCACAGGACTAGAGAGATCTCATGGGGTTGTGTCTTTTCTAACCTGAACAAATTTGTATCACTTCGTGAGGAAAATGTGTCATCTTGGGAGAACAGAAATGTATATGAAAACTCTCCTGTATGAAAATAGGAGAAAGATACTTGCAAATTTGTCTACAAGTTTCTCCCTCAGTGCTTACAGGTGTTTTCAAGCTTGTGAACTTAATCTATACCATTAAAGGCAATAGGTTCTTTTTGTCATCTACAGTCATTAAAAGACCTTCTTTGTAGTTAAACCTCTTGAGGTGCACAAAAGTTAATGTGAAGTATTTTTTGTGGGGAGTGTGTGGTATTAGTTGGGTTTTTTTTAAAAAAAAAAAAAGAGGTTGAGGTTTGAACATAGGAAGGGTTGTGAGTGTTTTCTGGTGAGTGTTTTCTCTTGATGGGTTCTGGATGACTTCAGTAATGTCCTGGTTTGAGCTAAAACTTCCTGATTTTAATCATGATGAAAGTCAACTGCAGCAGGGTAGGTAAGTACCTGCTTGAACAATCAGCAGTGGAATAATGATAAATATTAAGACTGAGATGTCCGTTATTGGAAACTCAGTATCAATAGCATTAGCAGATTGGAGCGGTATGAACCCCACAACATGCTCATCTCAGAAGAACAAGACTTGGCTGTTATCTGTGTGAAGGGCCTTGGCTGCTGCTATACATACTAGGAGCATTCCAAGTTAAAGCTTGGGTTCTTGAAATCAGTCATACAGATGGCAAATGCTCTCTCAGACTTTGATGGCCAGAGGCCTGCAGAATATGATACAGCAGTGTGCCCAGGTGTCCAACAAGGCGGGTGGCATCCTGGCTTGTATCAGCAATAGTGTGGCCAGCAGGAGTAGGGAGGTGATTGTCCCCCTGTACTTGGCACTGGTGAGGCCACACCTTAAGAACTGTGTTCCGTTTTGGGCCCCTCACTTCAAGAAGGACTGCTAAGATTGTTTCGGCCCACTTCCACAGCATTACTTAAAGTCAGCTTTTAGAGTGCCTGAACTCCCAGACTTTGTCCATGGGCCAGTGCTTTTGACATTAGAAGCATGAAAACAGCAATAACAATTATTTTGGTTTCAGAGGAAGAAAAATACTACCTAGATTTTTTTTTTTTTCCTGTGCCTGATTTGTATTGTAACTATTCATTTGCCCCAGAATAGAACACTACAAAGCTGTAAGGGTCTCAGGGGAAATGAAGTGAGCAGTGTAGTGTCTGTCATCATTACGGCAATTTGAGGGAGGGACAAGATTAAACACAGAAGGGCAAGAAAGCTTAATTTCTCTAGTGAAAATATAGACTTGAATTCTGAAAACATTTAGTAATTTGCTATTTTTTTGATACATTAGGTGGGGTCTGGCAGTTGTGCAAGATGTACACAATCACAAGCATTGTGCTTAAGGAATTAATAGGAGAGTTGTATTTTACTGGTGTTCCTTTTTGCCTCAGTTTCCTGATCTGTGAAATCACAGAATGGTTTGGATTGGAAGGGACCTTTAAAGGTCATCCAGTCCAACCCGCTTGAAGTGAAGGGACATCTTCAACTCGATTGGGTCGCTCAGATCCCCATCCAACCTGACCTTGAATGTTTCTGGGGATGGGGCTTCTACCACCTCTCTGGGCAACCTGTTCCAGTGTGTCACCACCCTCATTGTAAAAAAAAAAATGTTTTCTTTTTATCTAGTCTGAATCTCCCCTCTTTTCATTTAAAACCTTTATGTACTCTGTTATGCAGGAAGTCAGTATCTGAGTGTAGATCAGAATTCAAGGTTTCTGGCTTCCAGTTCTTTATTCAGACCACACCTTTCTTTTTATAGCTGGGAAAAAGTCTGCTCCAGCATGACCTTTAGTAGAATACCATATAGGAAAAGCAAAAATAAGCCCAGAAGAGCTAAAACTAGGTGGTTTTAAATTAGGAGACAAAAAAAGTTCTGCAGATTCTTTGTGGCAAATGGAAACTTACAGTTCCAAGCCAGATGTGCTCATCTTTGGGGTCATTTCTGGCAAAGTGAAGTGCCTGCAAGTGTGTGTACGCTGGGTGATGTCCAAAAGACCGTGATACTGGCCGCAGAAGTCAGGGAAATCCTTTCTTAGGATAAGCTCTGCTGGAATGTGCTTGTGAGGGCAGATTGGAACACTGTTGGTTTGTTCATATACTGAATGTATATTCCAGTGTTCAGAAACTTCTTCAAAGCTTCTTCCTTTCAAAGTGAAGTCTTAAATCATTAAAGCTGAGAGCTGAAACTCTTTCATACTATATATGGCATTTGTGCTAGTGGTAGAAACCGGAGTGTATTTATAACGCTCATTTGCTGCAGGAATACGGATTGGGAACAAATGTTTGTTTGGATAAGTTCCAACTCCAGGAACTGGTTTTACTGCTGCATGTAAAATCCGAAGCAAGATCCTAAAAGCAACAGTTGAGAAAACTAATAGGGCCTTCCCCATGAAAAAAAAAAAAACCATGAATTTGGTGTAACATACACCAGAGAGTTACTTGTGATGGTTCTCGTAGTAGTCAGTGACCCTGTGCGTAACGTGCTGCCTGTCACATTAGAATGCAAGGATGCTCTTACGTTGTTGGCATATGTGGGGATTGTTAGTGTTACTTGTTCGTACGTGCTGCTATTTTCATATATATTATTCTTTTGTTTAGAAGTGCACATTTGTGCCCTAAATAGTATTTCATGAGAATTGCAACTGTATTCTTAACAATATTGCGTAGCACTGACGTGAGCAAATCAAGCCATAAAATGAGCTGACCTGTTTTACATACTGCTGATGATAAATACTTGAATGAAAATAGTTGGCAAAAAAAGGACACAAATGTCTTTGGGTGTGTCGATTTAACTGTCTCCGTTCAGCCCAAGTGTTCTGTTTGATTTGCCTAACACGTTAATCCTTTCTATTGCTGTACAGCTAATTACTGCACGTTGAGCCTCTGTGCAATAATTACCATTCGGACTAAGAATGCTCATTTCCAAAGTCATAAAGAATTGGGGGGTTTGTTTTGTTTGCTAAAATTGCTGTCTCTGTTGAAGGATGTTCAGAAGGAGAGAGAACCTCATGTTTATCTCAGTAAAGAAGAAGTTAAAGAGAAGATACAAAGCTATAATTCATCTGTCACTGATAAATTAAAGATGACCTTGGTAAGTTTTGCATATGATTCCTGTAATTTTTAATAGGAGCAATTGAACTGTAACTTTGTAGTGTGTTGTGAATTATTCTGTTCTCAGCACCTTACATAGGAAGCTGTCTCTGGTTTAATGACTCTTAGATCTGGAAATAAATCTCCCATCTGAAATGTTTTCATAGATGTAGCTCTTCTATATGGATTGAAACAGATGTATATGTAACTTGAAATGTGTTTAAGATAACCCAGATGTAACTTTGTCAGATGAAAACCCTCAGCTGGTAAAAATGCAGATAAATTTATCTTGTTTGCGTAGATAATTTTTTATCGGGTATCTTCTGATAAAAATGCTCAACCAATGAGGAAAAGTTAAAAAAATGCAGTATTTATTATAGGAGACTTAAATTTCAGAGTATTCATATGGGTTTTCAGCATGAGTAAACTTCCCCCTGCCCCCCGTGACACAGATGATACAGACAATGGAATGCATACAATCCAAGGATTGTGGACCAGGTCTAAGGCTCAGTCCAGCTTACTGCAGACCATAGTAATAAAGTTCACATCTATCTGCCTGGCAAACTGTTACTCAGTTGCTGCATTGTCCAGATTTTCTGATACGTGTTTCTGTGGGTGTATTTTATGTGGAAATTTTGAAATTTCCATTATATCCTAAACCACATATGTACGGCTGTATACTGAAAAGACTTTTGTTTTATGTTTGCGTGTGGGACAGGACTTACGGTTAAAACCAGGCTGCCTGAAGTTTTCTAGCTTAGTAAGGTTTGATCATTTTATCTTTGTATTTTGTCTTTTGGAAGGAACTGTAATAAATAATTTGAAACGATTAGATTGGCATTTATTCTGGTTCTTTTCAAGTTGCCACAGGATTTGGACATCTAAATACCTTAGACTAATTCTTCAAACATAGCTAACATGTGGGAGAAAATTTCTATATTTCTGCATAAAATCTGTTGTTAAAGATGAACAGCAGTGGTCTTTTTAATTTCATAGTGGAAATGATTTCATTCCTAATGTGAAAACTTTCCACTAATTTGTAGTACCTTTTGCTTGATGAGATCCTAATACTTTTGAAATGCAGTAGTTGTTATTAAGAAAAAAATTAATATTCAGCAGATATACCAGAAAGAATAAATGTCTGAATTTTTGAAACAATGTTTCTTACAAGACATATTACACTGGCCTTTAAATTGTGTTTGCTGTGACTGTTTTAATCTACCTACTCCACTAATGTCGCAACTGGTCATTACTAATTTTAACAGTTTGATTCTTTCCTCCTGTTGCAGAACGTGAATGGGATTTACACTGGCTTTATCAAAGTTCAGATGGAACTCTGCAGACCGATCACTGTGCAGTCCTCCCAGAGCCAGGGCAGCTGTGCTCACAGCAATAATGAAACTGCTTTCTACTTGCCGGATGGCTGCGTGATTACCCTTCACATCAGCAGCACCAATACTGTCCGTGAAGTTATTGAGGCCTTGCTCAAAAAGTTTTTCGTGGCTGACAACCCTGCGAAGTTTGCACTTTATAAACGCTGTCACAAGGAAGACCAAGGTATAAGTTAGGCTTGTGGCATTTTGGTAGTGAAGGGGTTTGGGGAGGGAGTTGTGTTGTAGAAATACTTGAAATAAGCAGGGTGGAAGAACTCGAGATAAATGGAGGTGACAATCTTGTTTTCTCTCTTTTTTTTTTTTTTTTTTCCTTATGAAAAGTAGGATGTGTAAGATTTGAGGATATTTCAGGATAATTCATGAAAGAAAAAGTAACTTACTAAACATTCTACACAGCTCTCCTGTGCCTTACAATCTGTTATATTTTATTTAATATGCTGCCTTATCAGGCTCTAAACTTCAGCTAGCTTGATACACTGCAGATTTGTGAGACTGAATTACAGGACAGATTTTTTTAAAAAGAGGAACCCTGATGTCTGTGATACCCAAAGTCCCTGCACTGGCAGAGAGCTCTTGAGATGATGAGCATCATGGGCGGATGCATTGTGTTTGTGTGTGTGTGTGTGTTAGTGCACGTGGTGCTCCCAGTGCGCTGCCTGCTGTTGTTGTCTATTGTGTTTGGAAGTATCAGAAGGCATTTTTAGTGAAAAGAGTGTTTTGCCAACATTGTGTTCTTGCACTTAGAATCCGCCTTCGTCCATGGACGTTGAGAGCACTTTCAGGAGTTCAGATGTTTCTGGCTGTCAGTCACACCAACCATGTCAGGCAGGCGGAGTTGTCTTTTAGACTGTGTATGAGATTTTAAGTTGGAAGAGTAACAGAATGGTGATACCATGGCTCTGATGTCTTAAATGCTTAGTTAGAGCAACAGATCTGTGTTGTATTTTTTTTTCTTGTGCTATTTCCCCTTGCATGTGTTCAGATGGTGTATCTGTGGTGACTGGAGGCCATTTCATTCCTGTGTGAATGTAGTGTTGCACTGTTACCATTGGTCACCTGCTCGGCTCCTCCCTAAAACTCCTGTGCTCAAAACCAGTAGGTAGTCTAATATGTAGACAGTATGTAGAATGCGTCAATTTTGTGTTTACGCATGCATATCTCTGAAATATTCTAACATTGGCCTAGTGTTAATCATCCAAAGCATTTGAAACATCCTTAGTAAAGATGACAGTTACTGTGATTTCTTCTCTTGTAGTTTATACATGCAAGCTGTCGGACCGAGAACATCCCCTTTACCTGCGTTTGGTGGCAGGCCCCAAAATGGAAATGCTCAGTTTTGTTTTACGTGAGCATGAAACTGGAGAAGTCATGGTATGTTACACTGGTGCGCTGTGTGTGTGTGTGTGTGTGTTTAACTTCATGGATGAGTGGGCTCCTCTTTGATCTGTGCTGACAGGACAATCCATTTTTCGGAAGCAAATTTTTTTTTCCCCTTGTTACATTTACTTTGTGCCTTTTGTAAACATTTAATTTGTGGTTAGACTGACTCGTTGTTACTTCCAGAACAAAAAACAGTTTAAAGGAGTAAACTGTTTTCAGACCCCTTAAGATTTGCAAGGAGAGTACTGTTTCAGATGAAATTGTTTTAAGCGTCTGAAGTTTTGTTTAAAAACACTGTATATAAAAAATTATTTGTGTATTTTCTGTTTATCTTCCTCATCCTTTTTTCTTTCCAGTGGGAAGCTTTTACTATTCCTGAACTGCAGAACTTCTTGCGTATACTGGACAAAGAGGAAAATGAACAACTGCAAATCTTAAAGAAGCGTTATGCAGCTTATAGAGACAAACTTGAAGAAGCCCTCGGTGGGGTGTGGCAACCTGGTTAGAAGTGGGCGAAAGGACTCTCAGGAAAAATGCGCGCTACCAAACGTCAATATAGCATGCCAAACCCAATGTACAAAGAGCAGCAGAGAGCAGTTTTCCTTATTCAGAAGACTGTTTTGTGATGCCAGGGTACCTGAATTTTGCTATAGACTTAGTCCCATAAGCCAGGTTACTTAGCATCTTGCACCCACAAGTAAGGGATTCTGCATGTTTGTACATCAGTTTGCAACCCTCTGTGTGCCTAGAGAATTTTCAAGTTAACTTGGTGCAAGCTGTGAAACTGTAATCGATTTTCTAGGATGCTATGAAATAAGTTTTTGGTTTTTTTTTCCTTCTTCTATGCTTTGATGGTAGCTTTACAAATAAGGATGTGCAAATTGATGGATTAAGAAAAACAACAAAACCATCTGGACAAGAATTAGTTGGAGCACTATCTTTGAGGTGAAATTGATTTGCACTACCTTTGTGTTTTCAAATAGTTACTGTATAATTTGTGAGAGAACTGTTATAGATGGAAGGCGTATGAGGTCTTGTGGTTCTGTGAAATTTTTGGAAGGCTTTACAGTGGTTTTTCTGGAGAAAGTAAAGAGGAAGTTGAAAAGAAGGTAAGAGTTGAGGGAGGAGAACTCTTAACAGCTGACAGAGGAGGACTGGTCTTAGATTTTAAATGGAAATAGTATTTATACAGAGGGAAGTTAAAATACTAATGCTACAAGATTAAAGTTTTAGGATGTCGTTATATTGTGAATAAGTCTTATGGTTTTTTAACTGCATAAATCCACACTGGAAAAGAAATAAAGATAATAGAAATAATGGGAAGGAATGAGAGGCAAAAGCTAAATAAGAATGGCAGTGGAGCTGCACATACAAGTCATTGGAGAAGCTGGTTCCATAAATGTGTAATGGGGGTTTGAAAAGTGCAGCAAAGCTAAAAGGTGGCTGCTTACTTGAATTCCAAAAAAGTGGTCAGTGTCTCGGATAACTCTGTGAGAAATGCCCATCTAGCGAGTGTTTAGACATAAGCTGTAACTACAGATGCATTTGGTCTTCGCTGTAAGTCAGATCTTTCCTCTGGCTCAGCGATCTATTTTTAGGCTGGATAACTTCGGATTATCGTATCTGAAAGACAAAAATAGCTTCCTCTGCTGCTTTGTTTGTTAAAGGCTCAGGCAAAGAAAGTAGAATTTTTTTATTCTTGTTTCCAGCTTAGCAGAAAATCAATGTGTATTGGCTGCGTTGGTGACTGAGCTTAGTAACTCTTGGGTTTAGTAATTCAGAAAGTTTTTTTTCCTTATGGTTTTTAAACTCTTAATTGAAAAACGATTACCAAATTCTGCAGACTGCTGATTTACTTGATTTAAAAGTAGGGAAAATGTAGCAAGAAAACTTTTTACTTTACTGTAAATATAATTGTTGTTCTTTCAGAGTTATTTATCTAAAAAAGCACGTTCAAAAGAAACCAAAGAAGTGGGTGTGCAATAGAAGCATGAGGCAGGTTTGAGTAACTGATACTTTAGTCATTATCAAGCCAGGGAGGAAATGAGTTATGTATTGGGGGGGAGGGGGGAGGAGTGCTAACAATTTAAGAGCAGCAGAAGTTGGTGGGGTTTATTTCCTTCCACTCTTAAGGTGTTCGTTCTAAATTCCCAAGGAATTATTTAAACTTTGGTGACATCTAATGGATACTGTGTGAAACTCCAAGATGCTTCTGTTCTTCCCCTTAATTTGATGTAATTGTGCCTTTGTTTCCTTTCCTTAGTAAGATTTAAAAAAAAAAAAAAAAACTAGTCACAGGTTGGTTTTCTTTTGGTAAAAAATTTGCAAGCTTAATGAGACAATCATAATGTTTTAAAGTGTTAAGAGAAATTAAGAGTAGGACTAACTATAAAGTATATATAAGGCATATCTTGTTTGTTTTTTAATTTCACATGTAACATTGTAGTGCATGTGTGAGTTAGTAACATTATCCTCAAGTGAGACACTTTATAATGGTTCAGGGAATGCTCTTGTGTTCTGTCACAATCCGTTTTTCTATGAATGCAGCAGCATGTCGGTGGGTATTCTGTTAACATCTACTTAGTTATGGGCAGATACATAAATGATGTTATTACATAATCGCTGTCAATATTGAACCATTTGTTGCTCAGATTTAAACACTGTTTGAGTTTGAAAGTGGAGTTTAAAAATATGTGAATTTTGTTTTTACTTGAACTAAACTATCAGTCTTTTTAAGTAGGCACATCTGCATTTACTTTAGCCAAAAACCTCAATCAGTGTTGTGTGCACTATGAGTCTTGATTTGGGGTGAAGTGGGTGGGGGTGGGGGACCAAAATAAACTTATATTTCAATTTTGTCTTAGTCCGCGGTTAATTATTGTAAAATGTCATGTGTGGGGTTGTTTTTCTCTTTTTTTTTTTTTCTTTTACACACTGGCAACTACAATGGCTTTAATTTAAAATAAATGGTCATGCCTAGTCAGTTTTTATCTTTTTTAATTTTAGCATCAAATTGAACTGTCAAAGCTTGTGTTGCAAAACTGTTTTCATTTCATTATGTGATGGTACCAGAATGATTAAATGATATGGGGGGGGGGAGGGGGGATGCAGGGGAACATTAAAATGTGTGTCTTTAAAAACAAACATTTAAACTATTTATAATTTTGACAAGCTTAGTTTTATTTTTGTAGGGAAGTTTTTATTCCCCTTAAAGTTATTACTGAAATGGTAAAAAAGTGATGGTTCCACTATTAAAGTTGAAGTTGGCAATACTTAGTTATGTGATGTGTGTTTACTTTTTTTTTACATTACCTGAAGCTTGTGTCGATTACTTTGATGCCGAATGAGACTTCCTCATAGTAATAATTCGTGTGGGGAGACATGGCTTGCCTGAAGCATAAAAATGAAGGTTTGCCTGGAACAACAGATACATTTCAGCATACGTGTCCCAGTCATACTTGTATATGTATTTTAATTTTGTCGCCTCATTTTGGTAAAGAATAATACAGAAAAACTAACCCAATCGATTTTCTGCAATAAAATAAGAAGAAAAGCAGGAGAACATTTGGAATGTACACACGTACGTGGTAATTTACGTTTCATTTCCCCAGTTTTGCCTCGCCCTCTGCCGAGCCGAAGGGGCAGAGG
>NW_010415970.1:27675-27946 GCF_000710305.1 Buceros rhinoceros silvestris | reverse complement strand
ACAGGGATGCTGTGTGGCGGGACGCGCTGGGGTCCGCGTCCTCGCCACCGCTCCTGGGGCAGGACCGAGCGTCTGAATAGCTCCTTTGGCCTCAAAGAGTTTCACCCGAAGAAATGAGAACCAGAGCGTGTTCCCTGGCCGAGCGCCGGGGAGAAGGAAGAGCTGGCTCCCCAGCGAGCCTCTCCAACGGCACTGGGAGCAGCAGGGCGGGTGGCGCTGGGGTTGGCAGGACCCGAGCCGGCTGCTGGGACAGCCTGGCTGGCTACCCCGC
>NW_010415970.1:24515-27590 GCF_000710305.1 Buceros rhinoceros silvestris | reverse complement strand
ACAGCCTGGCTGCTCATCCTGCTGCTAGGGTCTGTGCTCGGCTGCTCTGCTGTCATAAAAAGGAGCCGATGTGTCTGAAAGGTGAATGGCAGAGCTGTGAGAAGAGTGGAAACAAGCCTGGAGTGTTTCCTGCATGCCTCCAGGGTCCGCCCTGGGAATGAGGGCTGCAGGAGTGGGGAAGCCCTGTAGCGCCGAGCCAGCCTGCTGCCCATGCGGGCTGTGGACATCACAGGAGGCAGAGTTCAGCCCCACAGTTACACAGCAAAACCCTCTGTCTGACCCTTGTGATGCAGCGTCTCTCTCACTGCTGTGTGCTCCTCACGGAGTGGGCGTGCGATGTCTAGGTAGTTTGGGGAAATTAACAGTGAAGTGTTGGTCTGATTGCAGTTTTCTCTAATAATTTTTCCTTGATTCTTAGCGGTTGTGCCCAGCAGATAGTGGCCCTTGTCTGTCCTTGCGTTGCTCTCTTGCTGCAGTCCTTCAGCTTTGTATTAGGCAATCTTTGATGATGACAAATTGGCCCCTCCTGCTCTTTGATGGTGCCCAGGGCACTTCTCAGCATGGCAAGGATCGCATTTTGAGGATAATGCTGACGGGGCCAAATGCCACCATCCCCAGATAATGACGCCTGTGTGGAGATGTCATGTCACCGATGCCGATCAGGGGCTTTGGCTGCTGTACTGGCCTGGCTGGGTGCCATTCTTTGGCGTTTCCTGAGTTCCTCCCGTGCAGCAAGTCTGGGCGTATTAGTGACTTCTTCCCAACTTGAATTTCTGTTTCTGCTCTATCCTGAGTTCTGAGAGACCGCTGTATGGAGTGAGGTGGCTGCAGTGCCTCCAGAGGAATCTTTCCCAGGCCAGTCGAGATGTGGAAGGGTCCTCATCACATTCTGAAGGGCAGACCTGGAAGGTTTTTATTCCAGTTCCAGATAGGTTTCAGGAAAAAGTACCAAGGAAAGCAGATGGGTAAAGAGTTGATGCGTTTTGAACTGATTGGGTAGTTATTGTTTCCTTGCTGATATTTTATTCTCATACCACTCATCCCGAGTCTTCCACCTTTTATTTCTCTCCCAAAGGCTGAGAGTTTGGCTAGGCTGCCTAAGAGGAGACAGAGCTGTGGTGATCACCTTCTGTTCCTGGACTCTTTTTGGCCCCCCGTGTCATTCTGCGGTACCTTTTCTTCCATTGTGAAGCTTGATTTGCTGCCTGCTGGGGTCTGCAGAAAGGTGCTTTAGACCTCATCTCTGAGAGGCTGTAAAACACCCCATGCTTTAGCTGGTTGCTTTTAACCCAGACTTGTTTCCCTGCTCTAGATTACGCTGTGATACAACTGCCCCCTTAGCCCAGATGATAAGAAAGTATGAATGAGGGATGAGAGCAAGGGCAGGGACTCCCTAGCTCCACTGCTGGGCAATCAGAGCTGTGTGGGCTGCTATCGCTGTGTAGTAGGTCTCCTCCGGGGACCTGGGGACTCTGTCAGGATGGAAAAGTCGATATCTCTCCATAGCGATGGGGACTCCACGCTCCAGACCTTTCGCCCTTTGGTGTGGCCTCCACGCTCTCTGGTCACAGCCAGATCAGCCTGCCTGAGGCGAACGCTGAGCCAGCCCTTTATCTGAGATATCCGCAGTGCACTCTCTCCACGGCACAGCTGCAGCCCTGGATTTTCTGCCTGACCCTGCCAGAGTCCATCACCTCGCCTGATGCTGTGCTCCGATGCCCTGAGAGGGGTGAGAAAATCCCCCATGGATGCAGGAGCTCAGTCCCCAGCCCAGCCTGTGGGTGCATGCCAGGAGCATGCCTTGCTGCATTGCAGAGGGAAGTGGGGGCTGGACCCCAGCTCTCCCGGGGCTTGGTCTGGTGTTCTGCCACCCGCGATGTCTGCCTGCTTCCCTCCCTCTCTGCCACCTTGGGAATGGAAGCGTGCGCTGGAGCAGCTCTGCTCCTCTTCCAGGGCAGTGCACTGCTGAGGTGAAAGGTCATTTTGGGCAGCATGCACTCCTCGTGCCCCCTCTGTTCAGCCGGGGCGGGGGGAGTTCAGTACCGCCGATGTTGAATTGAAATGACTGGCCCCAGCACAAATGCCGGGCACAAATGTAATCCTGGGATGCAGGTGGAATTTGCTGATGCAATCTCATGGTGGGTGGTTTCTCACTGGTATCTTTTTCTGACCTGAGTGGCCAAGCAGAAATTTGATGTCTTGATTAGGAGAGAAATTGGTCATCATCCTGTGCCTCTGTTTTTGCTCCTGAAATACGGTTCTGCAGGAAAATACTGGAGCTGAATGGGAGCAACGATGCTTAACTGCATGGCAGAGCAGCGCACCAGGCCATTGGTCCCTGTGCTGCTGGCATTTCTGTGATGTGGCTAAGCTGTCTCTGAGCTGTCTTGTCCTCGCAGATGACTTCTTGTGGCCAGCAGGACCCCCTGCTCTTCAGCTTGGATGTGCAGACAGCCTTGGGCGCTGCTTTGCCTTGGTGTGTGAGTGCGCTTGGGGCCACGTGTTTCCGGGAGCTCATGTAGATGAGGGTTGTTTCCGTGGTGTTGAAACACAAGAGTTTGTGCCTGACTACTAGGTGTAAGAGCAGCTTTAGGCACTCTCACTCAGTTGTTTTCAGATCAATGCCCTTGTTCTTGTTGAAAGCTTTTCAGTTTTTTTGAAGGGGTACAAACCCTGATTTTGAACTGTATATTGGTTTTCAAACCTGTTTATTTTGCATTGCTGTTAACTCGTTTTCAAGCTTGCACTTGCTGTTCAACTTTAATAAAAAGCCCCAGAGCTGCAAGTGAGGAACTTGGTGTGAACTCGGGTCTCTTTTAGAAAAATACGTTATCTTTTCTACTGGCAAAGAGGAGAAATTGCACCCCGCAACGGCACAGAAAACTATAGCAAGTCGCAGTTGTCTGACTCCAGGACACTGGGCCAATAACCTGATAATGTGCTGTCGGCTTCAGCTTGTGGTTCATGAGTTTGGAAGCTCTTGTTATTTTAAGCATGTCATACAGCTGTGTTTAAAATAACCTCCCAGCCGAACTCAGGTGACGGAGGGGTTATGTGCACACCCTGGCTCTTCCG
>NW_010415970.1:18204-24434 GCF_000710305.1 Buceros rhinoceros silvestris | reverse complement strand
CCGATCTCGTCTTTTCCCATTAGAAACTGGGTCTGCGAGGAACTGCTGCGCCGTAGTTGGAGGAGCATGTGCCGCAGGGGGCTGGAGGAAGGGGCTTCCACTGAGCTTAGTGGGGTGCGCACGGGCTAGGGTGTGTGGTGGCCCCTGCACGCCCTTTGTGGTGGCCTATGTACAGACTGGGGCAGTGCTCCAGCTGATGTCCCGAAGCTCGCGAGCAGGCTGTGCAGTAATAAAAGGTGTTAGCAAAATCATTGTGAGTGCAGCTGTATGGTCACTCCAGCAGTGACAACTTTAGCCTCTGTAATGTGTGTCAATAAGTCCAAGCCAAGATCCATTAATTACTAGTAATGATGTTTGGGTTTGACTTCCAGCCTGGCCAGGTCACCCTGGGCTTTTCTCAGCTCATGTTTCTACAATAAAACTTCCACATACAGTTTTATTGCTGTTGTGAGCAGCAGAACAGACTCCTGCTCCTTTGCTGTAGGGTTGGGTTGGCAGAACTAGGGATTGCATCAAGCTGTGACCTTCCTTCACCACAAAACTCTGACTGAGTGAAATGTAAAGTGGAAACTTGTCTAGTAACCAGTGGGGATTTACCCCTGGGGGAGGTATTTACCTGTGGTTCATGTCCAGAGCCGTGGGGACGTGGCAGCTGCCATCCTGTTGTGCCCACAGCGTGCCGTGTGAAGGTGCCTGTCTCTGCTGGTTCTCCTGGATGTTCAGCAGCTGCTTTGCTGAGCTGTCCTCACAGTGAGGACAGGAGCCGGTTTACAAGCAGACATTGGAGGTGGCTGTGCTGGCACACAGGATGTGGGACAGGAGTGTGGACGGGGTGGGGAAGGACAGGCAGCGTGAGCTGGTGCTGCTCGTCTGGGGGCATCCTGACTTGCCCTGTCCAGGGCCATGTTCTTCCTTTCACCCTTCCTGCCCCTATCTCTGAGCTCCTATGTCTCCACGGGGAAACAGAGCCTTTGGCTGGCACAGTCCTCATCTCGAAGCTGTATGAAAGACACTGCCACTTCCTTCTGCAGCCGCTGCTTCCAGTGCACCTCTGGCCCATGCCAGCCCAGCCACTTCGGCAGCTCTGCATCGGAGAGGGGCCAGCTCAGCACATTCTTCCTCTGCCGCTGTGGGGCTGGGGACCAGCCCTGGCCAACCAGATGGTGTCAGCTGAGGCTGTGCCATGGCCAGAGCTCTGCCCTGGCAGCTGCAGCAGCTGGAGGTACCTCTGTGGCTGTGCTGGTCACATCTGGTGCTGGCCACCAGTGTCACTTACTTCAGAGCAGGTTTATACGGAGCTTCTGCTGGTGTGCTCATGCCTGTGTCTAAGCTGGCTGTAGGATTCATGTCCCTTGTGACAGCTTCATTAGGCCAAATCACTTTATAGCAGGATGAATTCACTGGTAGCTGTAAAGCTGGGTTGAGACATGGCACCTGTGGCTTTCAGTGCAGCTGGGTTTTTGCAAGGTCATTCACAGCCGGGTGAGAGTGCAGGCAATGGCCAAGCTGGCAGCTCCCACGGTGTTGCTGCGGCAGCAGTCCCCTCTAGGCAGGGACCTTAGGATCACTTTCATTCACCTTGTATTTTTATTTTGTTTTTTCCTATCTGTGTTTCCTGGTGTGCTAGGGGTGCTCCGTGGAACGTGTAACCTGGGTGCATCTGTGGGGTGGCTTGTGGAAACCAAGCTTCACTGGTGTGTTTACTGGGGGAAACTTGAGCTGGGCTGATGGTGGCATCTGAGTCACAGCCTTTTTGTCCTGTGCTAATCGCTGTGAATGTCACAGCAAGGCTGGATTTGCTGCTGGGCACGGATCGGGTAGCCATCGGATAGAGTGGTTCAGCTCAGCTGTATATGGCACAGGCCAGTCCCTTCCCCGGCACTCAGAGCCCCTTTGGGCTGCAGCTCGCAGAGGAATGCAACCGTCCCCCCCTCACTGGGACTGTACAAGTGCTAACGAGCAGCGCAGCCATGGGCGTGGAGCGGACCTGACCCCTGTCATACTTGCTTGCAGAGCTTGGCAGGGCATCCGCTCTCCTTGTGGACATACAGCTCCTATGGGATCCTGCGAGGGCTGTTCCGCCTTGTACAGCCTCAGGTTGGGACGTGTTGACTGATGCGTGCTGGAGACCGGAGCCTGATTCATGGGCTGAGAAGGTCTGGGTGTAGGTCTGTCTGACCCAGGTCTGTCTGTGATGACTGTGAGCCACTGTCATGGTGCTGCAGAGCAACCCCAGGGTCTCCCAGCTGTGCTTTAACTGCTGCAGCCAAGGGCTGAATTTCAGGTGAGAAAGAAGTGTGTATGTGTATTGCAAGAAAACTCGCACTTTGCTTACCCTTCTGTTTATATAATTTTTTTATTGAAACATAAAAGCTTGTGAGAGCTGGAAGGTGGAGGAGCAAGCCAGCCTGCTTGGAATATGAATTCCTATTGCAACTATATCCTGGGGCCCTCCAGGCACGTGTTGAAGCAAGACAAAGACCTGTTTAGTCTTTCCCTTCTCCCCAGGCAAGAGGATCTTGCAGGCACGGTGCGCTAGTTCATTTCAGGAGGATTCAGGACACCTCTGCCTGCAGCTCTGTGGTCTGCCAATTGCTCCTTGCAGGACACTTTTCTGCTGGACTGCAGCAGGGAGGAACATGTGTGTGTGGTACTGCCAGTCTCTGCTGGAAGCTGAGGTGTTGGTGTTAGCCCTGCATTTGTTCCTTGCTGCCATCTCAGTCCTGAGTGCTTTAGGATGCCCTCAGCCCTCACTCAGCTTTTCTTGTGGGGTTGCAGAAGTGAGAAATGTGTTCCTTTTAAAAGCAAGGGCTGAGGTTCTTGCCTCATTATGTGACCTTGGAAGCTGGAGCTTTAAGGAGTGAGGAGGAGAAAAAGAAGCTTTGGGGCTTTCAAGCGGTGTTGGGAGAGCACACGATGCAGTTTGAAGACACAGACCCGTGGGAGTGGGCTCTGACTGCCATGCTGGGCCCAAGGCAGACAGCTTCTCCTTGCAACCGGGACTGCTGCGCTGGGGCTCCAGCCACATGGCACTGGCTGGCAGCCAGGCACCCCTGTACATTTGCAGGGTACAAGCTTTTCCATGGATGGTGCTTTTCCCAGAGCCCTCTCTAAGTTGTCCTTTGCAGCCTCTGATTTCATGTGAGACACCAGCTCTTCCTTTGGCTTGGTCCCAGGAGGCTCTCAGGGAGCTCTGCAGATGGAGACGCGAGCAGGGGAAGCAGCTCATCCCTGCTCCTCTCCTGGGACACTGGCCCTGGTGCTTTGCCCTGCTGGGGTCACAGCACCTTTCACGCTGTTGTCTCGTTTCAGGCTAGCAAAGATGCTGCTGTAGATGACTGACTTGCTCATGCCTTGTGTGCTATGGCTTTACATGGCCTCTGCAGGACCAGAACACACTAATTTGGGCCCCAAACAGGAGACGGACGTCGGTCTCAAGTCAGGCACACTTCCAGCAGGGAGAGCTCAGCCGTGCCGGGCCTGGCACCTGGCTCAGCAGCAGGCAAAACCCACCTGGAATTTAGAGAAGAAGTATGTGAGTGCTTTCCAAGATCGCAGCCAGCTGCACCCCCTGCAGCAATCCTGCCTCTTGTGCCCACCATCACTGTGCCACACACACCCCGGTGAGACGCCATCCTGAGCCTGCTCTGCCTGGACTGGGGCGGGAGCTCTCTGCTCTACTGACACTCCTGCCTCGGACCCAAACCCTTTGGGCTTCCTTTGCGGAGCCCTCTGGACACCAGCTCTGCCACAGGAAAGGTGATGTCTTCCTTGCTGATGGAGCCCTGCCTGCTGCCTGTGCTGGCGGAGGAGCACTCTGGGACTGGAGTCAAAGACTCTGCCCTCAGCTCAGGTCAGCAGGCTTCCAGCTCCTATAGACCAGTGCTCAATAACTCCTTCCTACGGCCAAGCAGTGCTAAAGTGCCTTTGCTGCAGTCTCTGGAGATCAAGAAGGTGAAAAACACCCATGGCTCCCCCACCAGCCAGTGGCCCTGCTCTAGGGGTGATGGAGACATCTCCCCTGGCAGCCTGGTCAACACAGCAGTGAAAAGCAGCAACCTTGTGTTGGAGCAAACCGTGGTCTCTTCCCTGACCCCGGTGCCCAGCAGCGTGGTCCTTGAGAAGGACTGGTGCTCGCAGGAGGACACTGAGAGGAGAGCGTACAGCTTAAAAGAGAATGAGCCAGAGATGAGCCTCGCAGAGGCTGTGCAGCAGCAAGCTGGTCAGACTGCTGCTTGCAACGGCTTTGCACGTGAAGTTGGATGCTCTGGCCTTAGGACTGTTGGCAGCCTGTCCAACTGGAACAGCAAGTGGGGGCAGCGCTTCATAGCGCAGCTCACCCCGAAAGAAGCCATTGCTCCTCTGAACTTGGAGCTGGGTGGCCATCGCCTTAACGGTAGCTCGAGCCTTATAGGCACTGACGGTGCTGTCGTCTGCACTAAGCGTATCAGTGTCCATCTCCTGGCCTCACGTGCTGGCTCTCCTGACCGTGACACTGACAGCTGGCTTGTGGGCAGCTTGAGTCCGTGTGGCAGGGACCCAGTGGCCAGAGCAGACCCTCCACACCTTGCTGTCATCTCTGAAGTGGCAACTCAGATGTCCGCCATCCAACTGGAGAAAGAGGAGAAATGGGCCCAGGCTGTGCTCCCGGGAAAGCTGGAGTAAGTAGAGCGAGGAGGAGGAGGGAGGCCGTGGTGACGTGGGCTGGGTTGACAGTTGTGTCTGTGTTTGTTGGAAGAGGATGTGCTGTGGGCACTACAGAGGTGGCCATGACGATAACTGTGGGCTGCGTCCCCAAGCAAAACCTGTCTGTGGCCTCCTGATGTGAGGAGAGCCTTCCTGCCACCCCCAGCTTGACACAGGCACTCAGTGGGGCTTGGAGCCCTTCCACTTTCTCCTTCAGCCACAGCATGGGCAAATTCTGGGTGTTTTGGCCCTGGAAAGCATGTGCCCCTCCTTCCGATGTGATGTCTTGTTGCAGTGTCACTGCTGAGCAGTCGCTGCTGGAGCCAAGCCATCCCCAGGATGAAGCAGAGGAAGAACTTCCTGATGACCTGGATGAGAGCTGCAGTCAGGAGGAGGATGAGGACAGTGAGTGCTGGCTGCCTGGGGAGGGCTGTGCTCTGTCTCTTGAGGTGGGGAGTTTGGGAGCTGTCTGGGATCTGGGAGAGGGCACAGCTGCCCTCCTGTCTTACATTCATGCTGGCATTTCAGGATGACCTAGAGATTGTGCTGAACCCGAAAGGAATGTAGCAGCAAGCAGGAACTGCAGGGGTTCCTCTGGGGAGCAGGCTAGGGTTCACCACTGTCCTGTTCCGAAACTTACCCATCTCCTCTCTGTGCAGAACTGTCAGCTCTGCCCCCTGCCCTGCCTTTTGTGCCACCAATTAGCGTGCAGCTGGGAAGGATCTGTCCCCTGGAGTATTTGTTTCATCTCTCCCCTTCGTAACTCTGTGTATTCTCTCCCTATGGAGACAAAATCTGAGTCTGTCCTCTTCTGCAGGTGACTTGGATGCTTCCTCTGTGGCTGGCGTGTCATCCAGTGGCTCTGCAGCTCTTGTATCCAGGTTAGTAGCTGTAAATAGTGCATTGAACATGTCCAAACTTACCCATCTTTGCCCGCCCGTCCCCCCTCATGACACAGGAGAGGTGTAGCATGTGGGGGAATGGACTGAAGGTAGCAACAGGCTTCCCAAACAAGATAAGCGTCCTTGCTACCCTGCAGACTGAAGGACTCCTTCTTGCTACAGTCAGTCAGCACCCTGCAAAGCACTGAGGATCCATTCACCACAGCAGCACAGGGGGTTGTAATTCCCCTGCCAGACGCTGGGTTAGGTTTACTGGATTAAACTGGGCTCTTGCAGTGTCACTGCCTTGCAGATGAAGCAGAGTAGAGGTGTCCTCGGCTAGAGATGGCAAAAGCTCCCTGGGGTCTTGTGCCTCAGCATTGCAACCTAGAAACACATCCTGGAGCCTGGGTTTTTGCTTAGCTTTTGGAAGGAGGTTTCTCTGGAGAGGATTGCTCAGCCAGTGGTCATCTGAGCCCTGCCTCCGTGACTCCTGGCAGACCTTTGTGGGACCTGTTCTTGCCCATCCAGCAATGGGAACTGGTCCTTGCAGCTCTGCTGCCCCTTGCACCCGGGTGGCCTTGGGCTTTGCTGTCTGCCTGATATTTTGCTGCCTTCCATCACGCTGTAACTCACATGGGAGGTGAGGCAGGCTTCCTGCAA
>NW_010415970.1:15226-18124 GCF_000710305.1 Buceros rhinoceros silvestris | reverse complement strand
GCTGAACCTTAGGGAGCTGCAGGGCTCTGGCTGTGACAGTCCTGCCGAGGTGACATAAATGGGACCAGCAGCTGTTTATGGCGGGAGGTGGCTAGTTGGCCTCTAGGGGCAGGTGGGGGGAAGCAGCGGGTGTGGAGGAGAGGGAGGGATGTTGGCCACTTCTCTTTGCAAGCTGTGTGGCGGGCTGGCCTCAGAGCCTTTGCAGCTGCCTCTTGCCTTCAGTCTGTTGTGGGCAAAACCAGTTTTGTGCCAAGGAATATTAATCAATGTAATTTATTGCCAGTTAACAAACTTTTGATTAGCAATTCTAGTATTGAGAAAAAAGTTATATACAAGGATGTAGGGAAGACACCTTTTCTTCCCCTGTCCTGGTCACCACCCTCCTTGCCTCAGGCTACACTCAGTACCTTCAGTGAGGCAACAGGTGGCCTGGGAGATTGAGGTCAGTTTTTTGTGGTTCCTTTTCTTTTTGCTTCTCTTTGTGCTTAGGGAATTGCTCTGGTGTGGCTGCTTCTTCTGTCTGCAGTGGCATATATTTGATTGTACATTCATTATAAATTCTACTTCTAGCATCATCACGACCTTAATAGATATGTTATAAACTTTACCCTTGCTCTCGGGTGTTAGGGCTTGCTGTGGTAAGAAGGTGCACATACAGTTGGTAAAACTCCATCCCTCTTCCCTGCCACACACCAAAACCAGAGGGTTCCAACAGCTGAATCATATATTCATTACAACCTTCACCCTTGTGCCTGTGGACTAGGTTATAGGGTTTGTCACATAACAAACACCACCTATTTCTCTGGCAAAACACAAAACCGGCGGGAGTTACCACACCTGGCATGTGCATTCATTTCAAGCTTGCCCCTTTGTCGCTGCAGACTGGGCTACTGACCCTAGTGCCTGTTGCTTGCATCACATTGCAGTAATGCAAATTCCCAATACCAGGACCAAGGCTCCTTCTGACTATTGTACTTCTCTTCACCTTTAGCCAACCTTCTGCCACTTCATCTCTCCTAGGAACTGCATCGAGTGCCTGGCCCAGCCCACTGAGGCTCAGGAGAAAGTGCTCAAACCAGCCCTTGTCTGCAGTTTATTCCCTAATGTGCCTCCAACCATCTACTTCAGTACCCGGGATGAGAAAGGTGAGCCGGGGTCTTTTACTGTGCAGGGTGAGAGTGGCCAGCACATTACCAGCAAGCAGCGGTGCCAGTGCACAGCTGGGAGCTGGCTAGCAGTGGCTCCTCTTCACCCTTTCTTTGACGAGACCCAGCGCTGCTGTGAGATCCAAAGGGCTGGAGAAAAATGACAACTGCTTCTGCAGCCTGGAGCATGAGTCAGGCTGCCACCAAATCTTCCAGCATCCTGGATTGCCAGCTGTGGCGTTATCGTGCTTCATGCTAGCTCTGTGAATGGGGCTACGGACCCTGCTCTGCAGGCCTGGTGCCTGTGCAGCAAAGTGTTGAGAGTTTCCCTGGGTGCAGCTGTAGAAAATCGAGGTATTGTGTGTGTTTTCCTTCTGTCCTTATCTTTTTGCCTTCCCAGTGGAAAAACTGCCTTGGGAGCAGAGGAAGCTGCTGCGATGGAAAATGTGCACAGTCACGCCGAACATAGTGAAGCAAACCGTTGTCAGGTCCCACTTCAGAGTCAGCAAAAGTAAGTTGTGGAAGGCTGGCAGCTTCCGACGTGTGTCCTCCCTGACCTCCACCCCATGGGCACAACCAGACACACTGCCAGACGCACTGTGAAATGCAGAGCAGGGGTGATACAAGCTCGGCACTGCAGGATGCTGGGTTCCCCTTTCTGCCTGTCTGACCTGCAATATCGGAGCTCTGCAGGTCCTGGCAGGGCCTGATCTCCCTCTTGGCTTGTCCCTGGCATGGGCCACAAGGACTTACTCCTGGGTGGTCAGGAGCTGAGGCAGTGTGCGGAGCAGCAGCGCTATGCTCTGGCTTGTTATAGCTGTGCCTCTAGATGGTGCTGCCACTCTGAGGAGGCTGGCGCTCATCTGGTGCCAACCCAGCACCTCTGTCCTCTGTCCCTACATGCTGAGGAAGAAGCCAGGAAGTTCTCAGAGAAGGATTGGGATCTTGTCACTGAAGAGGTGTGTAGGAGGAGGCTGGGGAAGCACTGTGCATTTGCAGCTGTGACCCATACCCTAGAGTGTGATCTCTCAGCAGGACTTACGGGGCTCCTGTGCGTATCAGGAGACCTTTGCACAGACCATTTGGGGCTATAGTGGGACACACAATGCAAAGCAAGAGCTAGGAATTCTGTGCTACATGTCCCTCTGCAGTGAAGCCCTGATTAACCAACGGTTTCAATCACCTGCTTTAAAGTGGGGGGTTAAAGCCATTGCTTTGACCCTGTGCCTGCCCAGATCTCGGAAACAATCATGTTTGCAAGGATGAGACCCACTTGTGACCCACTCACAGCTCTTGGTTTGACAGCTTCACAGGAACCAGTAAGAGTGCTTTGTGCTATTGCCGTGCAGCATCCCTCACACCCTTCTGCTGGCCCCAGGAGATGGGGCGCTGGTGGGCTGAGAGGGTGCTGTGGGTGGCAGGATACTTGGTCATGGATTTTTATGTTTTTCCTGCAGAAAGCAATGACTGGCTGGGTTGCTGGGGCCACCACATGAAATCCCCCAGCTTCAGAGCTATCAGGGAGCATCAGAAGGTAAAGGATGTTTTGGGCTGACCTCTTTCATCTGCATGGAGTGCATGGTTGGAGTAGTTTGGGTGCCCCTCTCTTCAGGTCCGGGTGTTTGCTGTCCAGGCTGCTGGCATGCCTATGCTGGCAGATGAGCCCAAGAGACAGGCACAGCTGGGTGAGCATCCCCGCTGCGAGGGTGGCTCTTGTACAGACTGAGGCTGTATCCAAGCCGTATTCACTTGT
>NW_010415970.1:11077-15108 GCF_000710305.1 Buceros rhinoceros silvestris | reverse complement strand
CTCTCTTCCCTCGGGCAGAGGGTAGGGCCATTGCCCGCCCTGCCAGTGCAGGCAGAAGGGACGTACCTAACTTGGATCACAAAAGGGTTGAGAGTGGCCCACGACTTGGGGAACATGTGAGTGATCAGAGGTTTGATATTTATCACACACACATGTAATCTGGAGAGTCGTGATGCTCCAAACTGCTTGGTCTTGAGGCAGCATCCGGGTTTGGAAGCTAGCAGCCTCCAGCCCTGTTTGTGTCCTGCTGCAGGGTCTTTCTGTCCTCAGAGCTTTTGTTGCCTGGGCAGGACTCTGGCACACAATTTAGGAGCAAGTGGGAAACTACTGGTGTGGAGGGTATTGCCAGAGGAAGCTCAAAGGCTGAGGGTTAGTGCCCCACAGCTGCTCAGAGATGGCAGCTGCTGGCTTTGTAGCCATCGTGGGTCACCATGCGGGTTTTTGTCCCTGCAGAGCTTCAGGAGCAGTTGGGTGCAGTCCTGGGAGTGGAGCAGAGTGTTGCCCTGCACAGGGCAGTTCAGAAAGGATGTGTGCGGTGGGCAGGGACGTGGGAAAGCAGGGAAATCAATCTCACAGCATCTGGGTTCCTTTCCAGCTAAACCACTTCCCTGGTTCATTTCAAATTGGGAGAAAGGACCGTCTGTGGCGCAACCTGTTGAAGATGCAAGCTCGCTGCGGGAAGAAGGAGTTTAACTTCTTCCCCCAGTCCTTCATCCTGCCCCAGGACATCAAATTGCTCAGAAAAGCATGGGAGGAAGGAGCCAGCCGCCAAAAATGGATTGTGAAGCCAGTAAGTGCAAAGCAGAGCTCAATCCTGTCCCATTAATGCAGCTGCAGGGGGGAGGTCACAGCCCTCCTGGTCTGTGTTTTGCAGCCAGCGTCAGCAAGAGGCATTGGTATCCAGGTCATCCACAAATGGAGCCAGCTCCCCAAAAGGAGACCGCTGCTGGTACAGAGGTGAGTGAAGGAAGGAAAGTTTGACCCACAGCCTGGTGTCTAGTCTCCCTGGCCAAGTCTGGGTCACTGCCATTATGAGACAGAGCAGAAGCACCTGATTTGCATCTGGAAACTTCTCGAATGGGTGTAGTGCTGCTGCTGGGAGTCTGGCTCTGTCAGCTGCAGCCAGGCTTATCTAAGTGCCGCTGTCTCTGCATGGATTTTTGAGGTCTCAGATACAATCTGGCTCCACAGGCTTTCTGGAGCTTCTGTCTGGCAGGTGATCAGCTTTAGCTCTGCCACGATCCTACTCCCACTGCTTTGTGCTCTGGGGTTTGGCATCTTTGGAGGCAAACAAATCTTACCCAGTGCCACAAGGGAAAAGAAGTCCCAGGGAAGAGGCGGCAATTGTCAAAGATTTGTTCTTATCCAAGTTAGAATGGGTCAGTAAGAGCCTTTCTGTCTGTGGATGTTGGTGAAAGGGTTTTCTGGAAATAACAGGATTCTCAGAATCTCCTTCCCCTTCTGCAGAAAAATGGGACAGCTTGTCTTGGTTTGAGGCTGCTTTCTGGGAAGGTTCTTCTGAGGGCAGGAAAACTGTTGGGTGTTTGGCAGACGAACTGCAGTGTTGACTTTTCTGTTCTCCCTCTGTGTAAAGTGAAAAGCTTTCCTATGGAAAATCGTGAACTTCTGGGGTGAATAATCAAATGATTTGGATTAAAATTGCCGACTGTTTCTGCTCACTGAACCAAACCATCTGTGGCCTGCCGCGTGTCTTAGATGTTCCTGAATATCGTGATCAGTCTTGTGGGTGCAAAAAAGCGACTGTGCCTTAGAGCTGGCGAAAATCTTTTTAAAATAGAACTGAGCAGAAGGGAATACTGCTTGTGCTGCAGGATCTCTCCGTGCAGGTGCAAAGGAGAGCTTTTTTCTCTCTCATTTTGACTGTGATGCACTTAACTTGGAAATGCTGTGCAGAAGGGCTTCTGTATTAATCCCTGTTTTTGCCAAGCCTTTTGAGGTGGGGCTGGAGATGTGTCTGCACACGGAAGTCATAACCCTCCCCTGGTGCTTGCTTCCCTCTGCAGATATCTGCACAAACCCTACCTCATTGGCGGGAAGAAGTTCGACCTGAGGATCTATGTTTACGTCACGTGCTATGATCCCCTCAGGGTCTACCTGTTCAAGGATGGATTGGTTCGCTTTGCTAGCTGCAAGTAGGTCACGTGGCTGAGCAGTGCTGGGAGGCCACCTCAGCACTGAGGCATGTGTGGCTGTGGTACCTGCCTCTGCTGGGTACCCCTGCATAGGGTGATGCTTAAGAAGCAGTCTGGAAATACAGGGGCTCACTGCAGGTGGAGTGTTGAAAGGAATGTGAGAGGATCCTTCATTCATCCACCTTTCTCAAGGCGAGATCAGCTCGGAGTAAAGCAGTCCTTTAAATGTGCTGTCTGTGTGTCGTGCTGCATAAGAGCTGGCATACCAGAAACTGAGGTGTTTCTTCCAGTTCAGACTGTATTGCCTTGGGCTGCTGCAGTTCCTTTTTCTCACCAGTGCCCTAGTCTTTTCTTAAGGGCATGCTGTGAGGGTGGGATTACATCCCACTGCTCCAAGGTAGCCTCACTGTGTGTCATGCTTTGTCCCATCAGCCCTGGGCCCATGGGGAAAGAGGCCTCTAGGCTGGGAAAGGGAGGGCTGGTGGGTGGTCTGAAATGAGAACAGAGTTTCTGCCTGCTCCATGGGCCTGGGGGCAGCCAGTTCAAGCCCAGACTGCTTGTGCTTCTATTGCCTCCTCTAGGTACTCCTCCTCTATGAAGAGCCTCAGCAACAAGTTCATGCACTTGACCAACTACAGCGTGAACAAGAAGAACACAGAGTACAAGTCCAACTCAGATGAGACTGCTTGTCAGGGACACAAATGGTAGGTGCTGCTTTAAGCATGCAGGGCTGCTTTAAGCATGTAGGGCTGCTCTTTCCATTCCCTGTTAAATCAGCCTTTTTTCAGTATTCCTGCCCAAAACTTGAAAGTGCTTCCTGTATCACCTGTTCCTGCTTGGGGGAACTGGAGGACGGGTGTGATTTTAGCATGAGTTAATGTAAGTGGAATCTGGGTGGCCTCCCTGGCTTGTGAGTCATCCTGTCTGCTGCTGCTTGGGCTGTGGTTCATCCTGCCTGCGTCTGTGCCATTCTCTGCTTCCAATGTTCTGTGCTCATTCATCCCCTTGACCTATTGTGGGGGATATGGGATGTGGTTAAAGTAGAATCTAATTTTTTGCTGTTAGAACTTGAATGGCTAATTGTGATGCTTAAACTAGCTGGATGGAAGTTTCTGCCCATCTCCCTTTTGACTTACTGTGGAGGCAGCAAAAGGGACAGTCCTGGTGCAAAACTGATAACATATGTGATGCTTGGTGAGAATGGGAGCAGCGGTGCCATTTCTAGGCATTTGGGAGGAGGGCTGCAGTCTTCCGGAAGTTTCTGTTCCCTGTTCTCCCCTGAGTGGACTGACCTAAGGAGCCAGGCACTTGTCTCTGATTCCGCAGCGGTGTTTGAACTCTTAAAAATAGTGCAGGATAGAGTTCTCAATTCATGGGCCTGGGCAGGGCTACTCCACTTCAAAGGGAGCTGCAGAAGGTGGTGTGCGGTGGTAGGATTGGTTTCTCAGCCCTGGATCTGCTGCGCAGCGGTCTGTTCCACCACTGGGACTTTGAGAAGGGTCTGCTGTCCCCAGCAACCGGAATTCCATGGGGGTGGAATTGTGTGGAGTTTTTGGTACCGCCTTGCAAGTTAAAGCTGTCTGCTCACCAGTTAAAGATGAGAGTGGCTGTAATCGACTCCATCTTGTATGCAGGAAATGTGACCTTTGGGCTCCTGGCCATTAGCCATACGGTCTCACTTGAGCAACATCTGAACATCCTTGGCTCAGTGTCAGAGTAGCTTGCAGCACTTGCTGTGGTGTGGGAAACTCCTATAAAGGCAGAGATGCTCCCTCCTACCATCAGTTTCTCCATGTTTTTAAAAAATGTTTCTCCGCCCCTGAAGCCTCAGTGAAATGGCTCTAGCTAGAAGATTTACAGGGGTCTTGCTGGATTCCT
>NW_010415970.1:5480-10619 GCF_000710305.1 Buceros rhinoceros silvestris | reverse complement strand
ACCGTGGCTCTGCTGAGGAGGGCAGCAACCAGGAGCTGGGGGGTTTGAGGACGGCAGAAGGATGGCCGTGCCAGGGAAGAGCTTTGTCAAGGCTCCCCTCTGCTGCTTTCAGTCCCCTAGCAGGGCTGGTCAGCAAGGGGCCATAGAGCTACCTCCTTTGCTTTCTCTCTCCCAGGGCACTCAAAGCTCTCTGGAGTTACCTGACCCAGAAGGGAGTTAATAGTGAAGTCATCTGGGAGAAGATTAAGGACATCGTTATCAAAACCATCATTGCGTGAGTCCTGGCACCCCTTGCTCCGTGCCTGCTGTGGGGTGCACCCTGGCCCCTCTGGCTCTCCAGTCCCTTCTCACAGCCCAATCCTTTTGCTCTTAATCTAAATGCTACCACTGCTGTTGACTTCAGTATTT
Source organism: Buceros rhinoceros silvestris (assembly GCF_000710305.1). Lineage (NCBI taxonomy): Eukaryota > Metazoa > Chordata > Aves > Bucerotiformes > Bucerotidae > Buceros > Buceros rhinoceros. The sequence goes on along the minus strand of NW_010415970.1, from coordinate 10,211 downwards.
CTCTCTGGATCCTTCCTTCCATCCTGCTTTTTATGCTCCTCCTGCAGTAGCTGCCATGGGTAAACAGACCTTACACTTCCCGGGTCTGCCTTCAGTGCAGGAGTGGAGGCCAGGAGGGGGTGGTGTACCTGACACTCTGCCCTGCATGCCACCACCCCCCTGCTTGGTCGGGGTGCCTGAGAAGAAAAGTCCCCTGCTGCAGAGTGGTTCATGTGTTCAGAGGCAGATCCTGCCCGATGGAGCAGGGATGCTCAGGGTGCAATGCTGGATCTGCAGTGCAGCAGGAACTCACAGGCCCACGTCGGTCTCTCAGCCCACCCGCTCCCACAGCACGTGGCTGTGTACGCGCTCAGAACCGGCAGTGTGTGCTGTGAACAGCCAGAGCTCTGCTGTCTGACTGTTGGAAATAGGCATTTTTTTCCTTGCCTTGCAGATCTGAGCCCTACGTGAACAGCCTGGTGAAGATGTACGTGCGGCGGCCGTATTGTTGCCATGAGCTGTTTGGGTTTGATATCATGCTGGATGAAAACCTCAAGCCCTGGATCTTAGAGGTCAACATTTCCCCAAGGTAAAGCAAATTCTGAGCCACAGCAGAGTGGATAATGGCCTTTCTTTTACCACAAAATGAATTTGGCTCATGATGTCCCCTGTACCCTGTGCTGAAAGACTGCAGGCTTTGAAGCCTCCCTCTCTAGACTGCAGGAATCAAAGTCCTCTCTGTCTATGAAAGCACGATCCATCCACAGCTCAGAAAGCTTTGCTGAGCATGCTCCAGCTAGAGCCAGGGAAGAGTATGTTAAAAAAGGAAGGCCAAGGAGGGATGTGTCATGCAGGGAACAGGTGAAGACAGAGATTTCTTCTTTGTGTGGGCAGAAGTGATCAGCAGCTCCACTGCCTCATGCATCATTCCTTGCTTGCTGACAGCACCTGGCTGTGTGATGTCAGCTGTGCAGGCTGGGCTGGGAGCTGCAGCGTACCTGAGCACGGCCTCTCCTGCCTGCGAGAGTGGCTGGGCATGAGCTGGACACAGAGCGTGGTCCCACACAGTGCTCTGGGGATGGATCTGCCGGTTTCCAACAAATCTGGGAAGAGGTGGAGAAATAAACCATTTGTGATGGGGAGCTCCCATTCAAAGAGCTGTTGTCAGGATTTTTCTCTCAGTGTTTCATGGCTGTCAGTGATGAGGTGAGAGACAGGCTGGGTTTTGAACGCTGCTCGATATTAACCCAGGGCTGTGGGGCTCAGCTCCTCCATTCTAGCACTGACTGCTGTGATGCTCTCTCCCTGCAGCCTCCACTCCAACTCCCCACTGGATGTGAGCATCAAAGGCCAAATGATCCGGGACCTCCTCAACCTTGCCGGCTTCGTTCTGCCCAGCATGGACAGTGTGGCCTCAAGGCCAGAGACAAAAAGAGGCTCTACCTGCAGGTCAGCCCCCTTCTCTGTCAGAGAGGCAGGCTTTTCTCTTGGGGGGTTTCATCTGGGGGCTGCTTGCAGCCCAGCAAATACTGGTTTCTGTGCTTGCTGGTCTTTCAGCTATGGGTCTGAGGGACTTGCATCTTTGCTTGGATGTCTGGTTCCTGAGGTCTTCAAAGCAGAAAGATTTATGCTCTTTCTGCATAGTTGGAAGCGAGGCCAACATCATTTGTGCTTGCTCTGCAGTTAGTTAAGTCGTGCTATCTCCTCCTCCCTGCTGCCAGAACTAACACGATGCTGAGCTGTGCTGTCTCTCTGTTTGCTTGGAGGGCTGTCTGGCTCTGTTGGGCTGGATCCGCTTACCTTCTACTGCAGGGCTGACGTGATGCTGCCTTGAGCGAGAGGAGCACCTGTTATTTTGCAAAGGTTGGAGTGATCTGCTCCTTAGGCAGGACTACAGGTGTCAGAGGCTGTAGACCTGTGGGTAGGGGTGTGCACAGTCTTACCTTGCAGCTGTTGTTTCTTGCATAAGACTAATTCTTGGACGTGTGTCCACCCAGGCCTCTGCTTTTTCTGTGTTTCACCACAGCTTGGGCTTATCCTGGTTTCAAACCTGATGGTGGCTGGGAAACCAGTTCTGTTCCCTGCAGCAGAGTGACTGCTGACCATATGTCATGGAAGAAGCTGGGGTGAGCACCAGCACATGGTGATGTATGGGCACGCTGAAAGATGGGACTCTTGCCCTCTGCCTGCAATGTGCCTTCAGCGAAGGGAGAAGCTTGGAGCGTGGGCCTGTTCCAGCCAGGGAGCACTCGCCAGCTCGTCCGCAGCCTTTGATCACACGCTCATTTGCCGCTTGTCACAGAGGTGCTGAAGGGCAAGTGTCCTCAGAGGGACACGCAGGGGATTAAGTGGATCCTTAGCATGATTCAGATAATGCATTACCAGAGTTCCTGCATCCAGGGGCAAGCTGGCTTAACCATATCTCCTGCCCTGGAAAGGATACGAAGAGTTTTTTTGCATATGGGCATAGTGCCAGTAGATCTGTACATTCCCCAAGCACCATGCAGCACAGCCCTGAGGCTCCTCATTCCCTGTTTGGATCTGCACACAACTGATATTTTTTATAGCAGCAGAACGATTTAGCTGTGTTGATATAAGGGTTAGAAGGTGTTGGACAAGGATCTCCCTGACTCTAGAGTCCCCAAATGGTTCAGTTGGGTGCTTAGAATTGTTTAGATGGTTGCTGGTCAGATCATACAAAAGGCCAGGATTTCCCATGGCCTGTTGGGCTGGAGCTGAAGTCAAGTCTTGAGAGTTCTTGGATGTTGCAGGAGGAAGTTTTTGATCTAAGAGTTCTCTCCTTCCTTGCACAGTACCAGTACCGAGTGCTTGTACCCCCAGCCCTGTGGTTACAGTTAGGAATCTGCATTCCAAGTGGGATGTAAACATGAGATCCCACCAGGCTTCACGTTCTGTGAATTGGGTTGTGGTGTGTCCTTGACTTTCCTGCATCCTTTGTAAGTGTGAGGAGATGGTTCATCTTTTGGATGAGAGAACACCAAAATGCCTTTAGCGAGTAGCTGGCAGCACCTTTCCTGTTCTTCTGCCCACATTCCTTCCCAGGTCCTGTGCTGATGCACAAGGCTGTGGGTGCATCACTGATCTCAGAACTGGTGAAAGCCTTGGAGAAAGTGTTCTCTCCTCCAAGGCACTTCCTGAGGGTGTCACTGCTCTCTCAGAAGTTGCTGGGAGCAGCTTTACCATGACAGGACTTTGTCTTCTCTGCTTAAATGCTCTTCTGCCTCTTCTTGTGTCCTCAGTCTGAGCAGTGCTTTGAAGGAGAAGCCCGAGCCGCTCTCCGAGCATGTCATAGCAGAGAAGATGAAGAAGGCATATTACTTGACGCAGAAGATTCCTGACCAGGTATGACACAATCTCCTCTGATATTTGCTCCATCCTGCCAAGCCACTGGCCCATCCAGTCTCAAATGTCTATCCCTGTCCCTCTCTAGATTGTGCTCCTCTCTGGGGACAGCCAGATGTTGGGGAGCACTTGAGCTGGTCAGAAATAAATTGGGTTTGCTTAAGCCACTGCTGCACTGGCTCATCTTTATGTTAAAATAAGCATGTGCTGAGGGCACGTTACCCACCAGTCTCCAAACAGGGGCTGAGCACTGCCTGCTCCTCCTTGTGTCTCTGTGTAGCAGCCTTTGCCTGCTGACCCTCTGTGGATTAGCAGGGATGCTTGCTTTGTGTCCCACACGGCAGTGTCACTAATCGCAGTTGGGCTCACCACTGAGCCTAGATTTTTTCATTTCCCACGTGGTTTGTGTCCCAAAGGTCTCAGACACATGGACATCTCTGCCTGAGAGGATTTGAGGAGCAGGAAGGGGAACCGATAAAACGTAGTTCACCTCTCCCTGATGCTGAGTTGCTCTTGTCTGCAGGATTTTTATTCTTCTGTTTTGGACATCCTGACCCCAGATGATGTTCGCATCCTGGTGGAGACAGAGGACGAGTACTCTCGGCGTGGGCAGTTTGAGCGGGTGTTCCCCACCCACATCTCCATGCGGTACCTGCGCTTCTTTGAGCAGCCTCGTTACTTCAACATTCTGGTGACCCAGTGGGAGCTCAAATACTACTTGAATAAACAAAAAGGTAACTGCCGTCCAAGAGCCTGGCACAGTCACATGAGTCAGGCAGGCTGTCTGCCCGCGGTCATGGGAGACTCCTGAGCTAAGCATGTGAGGGGGAGATGCTTGCCTGCACACTAACCATAGGAAGTATTTTACCCTCCCAGACTGCTTCAGATACCACAAATAGTTGCTTCTGGGTTGATCAAAGGTGCTGACTGCTCTGGGAAATGCAGCACCACCACTTCTAGATGCCCTGGGGCTGAAGCAAGCTGGGATTCTGCCTTCAACCTGTAGCTCTGGCCTCTTACTGTGTTCCTCTGCCCTCTTTTGGGAGAGAAACAGCTGGAGTTGCTGGGCTTTGCTCCTTACAGGTGATCTGTGAAGTGAAGGAAAAATTGGGCCAATTCCCTGGTCTCCTGCTGCTTTCTAAATGATGAAAAACTGTCAGCATGCACACAGAGGAATTTTTCCGAAACACTAGAAATCTAGCTGTAATTTCCACCTTTCCAGGACACAACTCTGTATTTTAATAAAAAACATCCTTTAATGAGATGTAGCTGGATTGGACCAATTCCTTCTCACCCAAGGGCAGAGGCTATTTAGGAGAGAGAATGACTGAGGTTTAGTGTGAGAGGTTAGAGAAAATAAAGAGACTGTGGCTCGGGGCTTTCAATCCA
>NW_010415970.1:596-5382 GCF_000710305.1 Buceros rhinoceros silvestris | reverse complement strand
CCCAGCATCTGATCTAGCTGGAGAGGCTTGTGCAGGAGCCAGCCTCCACTGAGATGACTGTCTGTGTGCTCCTGGCCTGGCTGTCATGCAGAAAGAAAAGAAAAAAAAGAAAAGCTTTTGTCATTTTTCACTGGTGTTAAAGCAAATATCAAAGAGGCCGGTAACAGTCTTTCACAGAGAGACAGTAACCTCAGAGTCCTCTCCAGCTGTGCTGTCAGCATGTGTCATCCTTTGCCTCACTAATACTTTTGCTGGAGGCTCTCCTGTCAGCTGGAAGAAAGGTCCTGTCATCGTCCGTTCTGAAGTGCTGCCCTGAACTTTACCACTCCAGCCGGCGTAGTGGTTCAGTGCTCCAGCTTCCCCAAAGCAGCCCAGCGAGCAGATATGCTCTGCTCCCTCAATGCTCTTTGCCTCTGAGCAAAACCCAGCCTCCCACTGGCCTCTTCCCATTCACATATGTTCCACGAGCCCCTCCTCTCTCCCTGGCCAGCGAGGTCTGGTGCACAGAGCTGGGGCAGGGCTGCTGAGCTGCCCTGCTCCTCTCAGCCCTCAGCATGTAGGGTTTTTTTCCAAAGTCCTGGGGCTTTCTGAAAGGTCACTGAGGAGCAGAGATTGGACAGCAGTGATTCCTCCTGTAGCCAGGGCTGGTATCGTATAGCAAACCACAGTAACCCCAGCTGGACAGCATCAAGTTCCTGGCCATTGCTCCACTGGTTCTTATATCTCAAGGCACCTTAGCTTGTGCTATAGCTCTAAGGCTCTTAAAGAAACTGATTTCTCAGTTTCTGGGGTAGCAGAAAGCAGGGAACTTGGTTGTAGTGGGGACAGCTAGCAGAAGACCTTGGAGGAAGTGGAACCTGTTCAGTGCAGCTGGATACGTGGCTCTGCTTTAGAATGACCTCCCTGTGCTCTGGAGCAGCACGTCTTGCGTGTGGCTGGAGGAACGGTCCGTTCCATTCACACCACTGTGAAGCTCGCCTCTGCCGGGGATGGAGACTGGGTCTCAGCCCACATTGTGCTCCAGATGGATCCGTGCAGGGAGGAGGTGATGTACTGGGATGCTGCAGCTGATCAGTGCTGTGCAAGGAGGAGGTTGTCCTGGTGACAGCGAAGCTGCTCTACATTGTAGGAACTTTCATCGGTGCAGCCCAAATCAGGTGCTGCTGTTGGCAGGCACTGGGCTCAGGGGGACAGCCAGTCTGGTCTAATTCGGCAAATCTCGTGCTGCCCCAATTTCCCTGCTTAGCTGAGCCTGCTGCATTGGCTCCGTGGGAGGAAGTCAGGCGCTGTGGCAGCCCACGTGCTGGCGCTCGCTGGCGTTTGCTCGTACAAAGGGTGAATGCTGAATGCCCTTGGTTTACCCCGTGCGTGCTGGGGCTTGGGCACGTGTTCAAGTAGTTATTGCATAGCATGTATGGGAAGTTCAATCCTTGCAGCGTATTTGTTTTCCCCAAGCTGGGAAGGCTTAACTCTCTGAAGTCTTGGTTGTTCGTTCTCACTTGTCTTTTCTGTCACTTCCCAGGTTTGGAGCTACTGAAGAACTGGTGTGTCAAAGGGTACCACACCGGGGCAGGGATGGATTTGGCCCAGATGGTGCGTATGGCTGTGGGTAAGCATAGGGAGTTGGGCACAGACCCTGCTTGTTCTGCCTCCTATGGCTTCTGTCCTACCTGTTTGCCCTCTTCTTCTCTCTGCCAAGGCTTCCAGGAGTCTGGAAAAACCTGTGCTTCTATCTCTCCCATCAACAGGAAGTCCACTCAGTATATCAGATCTGCAAGTATTTTGCATCTGAATAATCTTGGATGTACTGGGCACAGCCATACATATTTGGCACCTGGCCTGCCCTTATTTCCCTCCACGAGAGAGTCATCTCTGTCTGTCACCCCTGTGCCTTAACAGCTGGCTGATCCAGTGAAAGAAACCTGCTCTTTTGACCTCGAGATGCTCTGCTCCCACTTGCAGCAGAGGGACTCATTAAGCTGAGAGCAGAGACTGCTCTGTTTGCTATTCTGGGCACAGTGTGGTGGCAGTGACGATGCACAGCGGAGGGAGGCAGTTCACGCTGAAGTGCACTAGGACAGCCCATGGCAGAGCACAGCAGGCTTGAGGGATTTTTGCCACCACTTAAATAGCCATCTGGTTGTCTTTCTCTCCTCCCGCAGTGGTCGTTGCCAAAGTCTTTCTTCCTCCAGAAGAGCAGCATCCAATCAGATAGCTTCAGCAAACTGGAACTGGGCAGGCTGGGGTGAGTTTGCACTGACTGTGACGAGCTTGATGTTCACAGTGTGGCTTTAGGACTGGTGTCCTGATAGAGAACTGGCAGCAGAGAAAGCAGCTTTGTTTAAGGGGAGAGGAACAGGTTGGCTTGCATTTTCTGAAGCCAGCCTCTGCTCTCTGGAGAGCCAGCTGGTGGGTCTGGCATGATGTCTACATGACTGGGCACGTCTCCTTGGCACTGTATGCCCAGCTTATGTGGAAGTGAGACCCAGAACAGCTGGACTGGATGATGTTTGGGATGGTCATGGTCAGGACACACTGACAAGTTGTTCCCCACAGGGACCCACACCACTTCTATGAGCTCTGATGTGGCCAGCAGTCAGCAGAGGCTCTCGGCCCCAGCATGGAGCTGGGGGAGCAGTGAGGCCTCCAGGCCTACTGTGCTCTGCTGAGCAAAGCTGGGCTGTAGAATGGGTACTGCTGGCCCTGACAGCTTCCTGCAGAGAGGTGGAGGGCTGGGGTTCGTCTGGGTGAGCCAAAGTGGAGGGCTGGTACACCCCTGGTCTCTGGTGTTAAGGAAAAAGACATCCTTGCTCCTGTGCCCGGGCCGGGATGGGGTTGGGTTTACTTGCAGTCAGGAGATCAAGCTGTGACCGTCCGTGTCTTGGATGTCGGTTGGGGTGAGTGGTGCTGCCTGGAATGGGAAATTGAGTAGGTGAGCCTGGCAGCCCTGTCTCTGAGTCTGTGTTTAATGGTACCGATACTGCCGATGAATGTTGCACCATGTCCCTCTTGATCCTTTCTCACTGTCCCTAAGCAGCACGGTGTCTCCTTTCCCCTGCAGCAGACTCCTCCCTTCAGCTGGCGAGGACCTCACGAGATGCCTGGAGCCCAGCCCTGCTCAGAGCTTACCTCTCAACAAGTGCACTGGTGGGGCTGACCAGAAATCTGCTGGCTGCCTCTCGGGCACTGCGCTGGTGATGTGACCAGGCAGCCACCGTCCCTCCCCGGGGACACCTCAGCCTACCTCAAAAGAAGAGACAGGAGCTGGCTCTGGAGAGCAAGGACTGTGGGACCCCACCGTGCTTCACCCCAACTTGTTCATGGGGCTGGTTTTAGAGAGGGATTTTTTTAGTGGCAAAGAGGAGAGCTGTGTGACTTCTGTTTTTAAAACAAATGGCAAAGCTGGGGAAGTAGGGTTTGTCTGGCCTTTGTCCAAGGCTGTTCTTAAAGCCTGACATGGTGGTGGTGGTGGTTTCTTTGCTGCGTGGGAGCTGGTTGAGCTTCAACTCAGCCTGGTCTTCCCATCTCTGACCAGCTACAGGCTGAGCTGTTGCTCACCTGTCTCCATGTGCTTGTTCTGAGCTGCCAGGAGCTGAGTCTGCTCCTGCCCCGCTGCAGCCTGGTCCCTGGAGAAAAGTCCCCAGCCACCACCCTGTTCATTTGGAAGAATCAGGGCTTGGGACTTGTTTCATCCTTTCTGAATGCTTGTGCCAACGTTCTGCCCTCCCCCAGCCTCGGGGCCTGGGGGAACCTTGGGCTTGCACGTTGCTGCTCCAGAGTGACCACAGGTACCAGCTCCGGTTTGTTGTGGGGACAGTAGGGGTGCCAGGGAGCGAGTATCCTTTCAGGGCTGTTGGCTCTCCTGGTTGACCTGCAGTGTGTGTGTGGAGCTGCAGGCTGGTGCCCTTCTGGGCCCTGCTCTGTATTTTACCTTCATTTCTCAAGGATTTCTATTAAAGTTTAACACTCAGCTGCTCTCCTGGCCTCCATCTGCCTCTGAAACGTGTCTGTGGGCAGCTTGGCTCTGCCCGCACTTCACCAGGCTCTGGTCCAGGAAGGGTTTGTGCCACCACCCTGGCATTCCCCTGTCCTTCCCAGCGTTGGGAGTTGTTCTTGCTGCCCCACGGCAGGTAAGCATGCCCCACTGCCTGGAGGAGCGGCTCCCAGTGTAGCTGCTGGGGTCTGCCTTACGTCTTAGGGACTCTCCTGCAGGTCATTAACTAAGGGGAAAAGTTAGCCCACCCTTGCAGCAGGGGAAGGAAGGATTGGGTCCCCTGAGCTGTCCTTTGGCGGTTTTGGGTTATGTCCCCCAGCCTGTCAGGCAGATGCTGGGCCCTTGGGTGAGTTGCCTGGGGCCAGGGGTGGTGCTAAGCCCCATGTGGGGGCCGTGGGGCTTGCCAACAGGCCTTCCCTCCCGTCTTCCAACAGCCCTCCGCTGCCCTCAGCTGGGGCCTGTTTCTCTGGTCTCCTTGGTGACAATCTCATCGTTCCTCGGCTTCTCTCCAGCACCTGAAAATAGCCACCGAAAGTGGAGATGCCTGCTCCCTTTCCTGCTGCCAGCACCCGCCAGTGGCCGGGCTGGAGCCAGGCTCAGCAATCCTGCATGGCTGTAGAGCAAGGGCCAGCCAGGACCGGGGCAGCCACTGTCTTCGTGTCACCCCAGACCTGAGGGCTTGTCCCCAGCAACGAGCCCCCTGCCTCATCCCTCCTCTTCCTCCCTGCTTAGGGTAGCTTTGCTCCTTGCACTCCAGCATGGGCCAGAGTCCAGCAGAGCACCATGAGTCAC
>NW_010415970.1:0-249 GCF_000710305.1 Buceros rhinoceros silvestris | reverse complement strand
CCGGGCAGGGGCAGGGAAGGCCGGGGCAGCATTGTGGGGGGAAAAGGGTCCCCAGCTGCTCTGGTTTCTGCCCAGCCCGGGATGGATCCAGCGTGCCTCCAGCATCCCCTGGCGTGTGGCGTGATGCTGCGCCCCCCACCCCCTCCTGCTGCAGGGCTGCATCCTGGCAGGCGCTCAGCACCGCTCCTGGAGGATGGGGGTCCACAGAGCTGGGGGGACAGCTTCTCTGCCCTCAGCACGCCCTCCATC
>NW_010415969.1:4097-8485 GCF_000710305.1 Buceros rhinoceros silvestris | reverse complement strand
GGAGTCCCGGGGTTGAAGCAGTGTCGTGTCCTAGAGGGAGCCCTGTACAGCGCGTGTGCCTGGACACAGGTGTGTTTGGAGGAGCCGGGTGGCAGGGGCTGTTTGGCCACGGTTCGGCTGGGTGCTGGGGTTAACCTTGTGTCACTGGGGAGGAGAGCGCAGCTGGTGTCAGGGATCAGGCCGAGACCTGGGGACAGAGTCTGGAGCGTGTGTATGTGGTTGTGGTATTTCTTAGTTTAACTCCAGCAACCTCCTTTACAGGAGTACAGACAAGTGGGTTGTGTGTCTTGAGTTGAGTGTCAGCTTCAAGGTGCATCCTGTGAGAAGACAGCAGTATCGTTCAGAGGAGGGGTCTGGAGGTGTTGGGTCACATCTGGAAAATAAATGTTGCAAATAGAGGAGAGACTAAAAGCAAATCATCATGAAATTATGCATGTAACTTAGATATGTTAATCACAGTATCATAGAATGGTTTGGGTTGGAAGGGCCATGGGCAGGGACACCTTCCACTAGACCAGGTTGCTCAAAGCCCCATCTGACCTGGCCTTGAACACTTCCATGGATGGGGCTTCCCTGGGCGACCTCTGCCAGTGCCTCACCACCCTCATAGTGAAGAACTTCTTCCTAATACCTAACCTAAATCTAACCTCTTTCAGTCTTAAGTCATTACCCCTTGTCCTATCACTACATGACCTTGTAAAAAGTCCCTCTCCAGCTTTCTTGTAGGCCCACTTTAGGTACTGGAAGGCCACTATAAGGTCTCCTCAGAGCCTATTCTTCTCCAGACTGATCAAGCCCAACTCTCCCAGCCTTTCCTCACAGGAAAGGTGTTCCAGCCCTCTGATCATCTTTGTGGCTGCCTCTGGACCTGCTCAAGCAGGTCCATGTTTTTCTTACACTGGATGCCCCAGAACTGAACACAGGACTCCTGGTGGGCTCTAACGAGTGGAGTTAGAGAATTACAAGATTGGATTAATTTATATATGTAGTTCTATATATACATAATGTATGCATAGAACTGTGTATAGAACACATACATATTCCATGTAGGTTCTGTATGTATATAGAACTAGAGAGAGACAATTATATATATAGAATATGTGCAGTATTTAATTTTTTATTTCTCTCAGTCTTTCCAAGATATTTTACCGGAGATGCTGTTGTGCAGGATACTACTGAGACTGCATCTGGATTATTACTTAGCAGTCTCTTCCTATTAAAAAAAGTCCATTCAAGCTGACAGAGGTGCAGGAAAGGGCTCTGACAAAGAGCAGAAACATAAGAAATCATTGCTCTGGAAAGATGCTCTCTTGAAAGCATCATTGAAGTGGTTTAAGAAATTACTGCAGCTACATGTTTCCTGCCCTGTTGGATGATACAGCTCTCTGAGCTGAGCCAGTGGAAAGGATGGCATCATCATCTACCTCTACATGAGTTATCCATTTAACTTAGATTCCCAGGCAGAGATTATCTGAAATATAAACTGGGTGATTTTTCTTCAAAGTGGGTGAAGAGATCTCAAGTGGTTCATTGTGCACACTGTGGTAGAGGAACTAAGCTTAAATAATGGAAAAGATATCTGCAATAACTTCTAAAATGGTTTCAGCTTTATCAGCTAATGGCTGTCTGATACATTTTAAATAAGGGTGGATTTGAGCCTTGTTGAAGAACAGACACCAAAGGCATGAAGAGCTGCTTAAACTAAAGGACAATGTAATAACAAAGCAAATAAATATTTTACATACAATACTGCAATAAGGAGGAACACAAACTTCAGTGAAATACACTAATAAAAGCAAACTCCGTAATGTTTATCCAGATAGAAACCTGCCATTCCAATTGGTATCATTTTGCAAGTGTGTTGTTTTAAAAATGCGTAATTAAGTACATTAAGAACATTAAGTATATACTAAAAGAACATTTGAAGGGCAAAAGTATGTTGGACCAGATAACTCTGGTCTGTCTGAAGTACATCTACTATGCTGCAAGGTGGTCTGAGGGAAGTGGCTCTATGTACCAGCTGTAGAAATGTAGTCAAGTGCGTAACAAAGCCGTTTGAACACAATTTAAATGCCCATCAGAAGCCTAACGACTATTCCTTAATGTCAGTTGCAGTCACAGAGGTAGGTAAACCTTTGTGCGAGCCCACATTTTGCTTGGAACTGCAAGAAGGTACTAGGTCCCTTTGGGGTATGAGCACACCTCCTCATTCTCCTGATACTGAAACAAGGAAGATCGGGGGTATTTAGGCTTTGTAATAGAAGATTTGGACCAAAGGGCTCTGAGTTACATCAGGAGAAATAGTTGCTGGAGACAATTCTGTGGGCTGTGGATTGCAGGAGTGCAATATATTCCCTTTGCATCTTTTGCTGTCTCCCACTCAGCTCCTGTGTTGGTGCGGGGCGTAACACCAGTGGTGAGCACGTTCTCTTCCACTGGCACTTAGCAATAGGGTCAGCAACTGAGGATCTGATCCATAATTTGTCCTTAAGTTTGCTAAAGATAGACAAAGATGAATGTCTAACAATCTAATCGTTAGTGATTATAATCACTGACAGTGGATTTTTAAGCAATTAGTAGTAATTAAGCTCTCATTTATAGCTCATTAATATGAAAAACAGTAATTCTGTGGATTAAATACTCCCATGGAATAAAATGCGGAGGATTTTGCGGACAGAAATATATGATGAACCATCCAGAGCTTGAGATCATCAAATGAGATTTGATAAAAATATCTCTATGGCCAAATACTGCTAGATTTCAGATGGCTGCTCAAACAAATTTTTGCACAGTATCATAACAGTTCGCTTAGAATTTAAGCCCCAAGGGGAACAATCTGTTAAAGGTGCAGGAGAGAAAATAAATATCTTTCCTCAAACTGCCGATAAACAAAGTCAATTCACACTGGAGACAGTTTATTTTTTAGTTACATTTCCATTAATTCTAGGCACCGTTTATTTTCCAATTTATTTTTCTGGGAAAATGGTGTCCTAGCACCAATATCCTCAGTTAAATGAGCATATGAATTACGGTGTGTATTTCTCTAAGAAGGCGTGTAGCAGCAATGTACATACTCCTCACTGAAAACATTTTACTAAGACAGTACCATTTTTGCATACAAAACTGCTGAGTTTTTGTATGTTACATAATATTTTTAATAAATATTTTTATAAATCCGGAGGTAGATGGATATCACTACACATATGTGTAGTGAATCAAAACCTTTTATTAGTCATCATATATTTGGATTATGAAAGTTATACCAAAGTGATGCCATTTCTAGCTAAAGTTAGTTCTACCTGGAAATTCTCAACTTCCTTGCCTAAATGCCGGAATTTAGACTGAATTAATCAGGCATCTGAGTCTGGGCTTAATGACTTTCCTACCGGGCATTTTTGTGTGTGCTGCAGAAAAATTAAATTTTGTTTGTGAGAGTGCATCTGACGTTTTAGTGACTTATCAATCCTTTCAGAATTCAGTAAAAAGCATAGGTTTCATGGAATGCAAATTTTAAGCAAACCACCAACAAGCACCTAGAGATTTCTCTTTTCTGCGTTAGAAAAATCTTACTTTCTTAATATTTATTCTCAGATGAATCTTTTATTTATGTTTTTCAATATGCAAAACTATTTTCTGCTGGAATCGAACTGAAAATGAAATTGCTTGTGTACCTTTGTTTCTTGTCCTTGTAGGAGCCTGGATATGGTCAGGACTGGGTGGAATGTTCAAATAATGCTATTTGTTTTTCCACAGGATAGTGAGAGACTCAAAGGCAAAGCTGAAAAAGATGCGGTCACCTTAGCTGAAAAGGCCTTTGCTGTTCTGGGACTGCCACTGCACGATTTGGCTACCTAAACATAGGATCTGTAGTTTGAAAAGGGAAATACTTGCCTCAGCTAACCTGTGAAGATGGAGGTGAGTCTTCTTGCTTTGTATTTCCCCGGTCCTATTTTGTTATAATTGTCATTGAAAAGTTGCAAAAAACTAAGCATACTTCTGCATATTAATGAGCCATAAATTAAAGAGCTGTTCCATTTCCAGACATTATTTGTAATGTCTTACTTTTCTTCCTTCCTGAAGTATCATACTATGCAGCACCCAGGGAAAATCACTGCTCCAGAGTCTGTGCTCACTCATCAGTGAAATGGGAGGTGAAGACACATCGCTCAGCAGTTTGCTGTCACAGACAGGCAAAACAACTTCCTAATACAGCTCGCCTTAGGATTCTGTTCTGTGTTGCATACATGCATGAGTGTCCCTGTTGGTCCAGACATTCCTGCCAGGAACTTTGATTTTGTACCTGCTTGCCAATTTCAAATATGTCTATAGGAAAATTTCGGTATCTCTGGTACTAGCTATGTACAAGTTTATTGAAAATAAGCAGGAAT
>NW_010415969.1:0-4020 GCF_000710305.1 Buceros rhinoceros silvestris | reverse complement strand
TGGTCCAGCCAAAGGAAACGTTCCACTTGGATTTTGTACCCCACTATGCACCAGAGAAACCTTAAAGCAAAACAGCACATGAGCGGATTGCCATGTTCAGAGATGTTCTGCTCTAACAATGCTGCAATACTTTTATGATCCGCCACAGAAGTTAGGGTGGTAATCACCATCTCCAAGCCTTTCTGGTCTATGTAGCTCACTGATGGGCTTTCCAAAGTCTCTGCTGTGAAATTCAGCAGTATTTGTTAGGTTTCTCTAAACATAGTCAGCATGACTCCATGCATGTTCTCCTACTAACTGGTGGAAATACTGACAAGATATCACATCACTGTAAAGGAAAATCATCCATTCACAATTGATCAGGATAGCTTCCAGATTTGTTTCATGTCTGAAGTTGCTAGAAATGCAACGTGTGAAAGCTGAACCACATGACACAGATGGAATCTGAGTGTCATGTGAGGATACGCTTTATGTAGCCGTATATATATATATGGGATGATGCAGCCAATCAATGTGATGCGATGCAGCGCACATCACTCTTACCTGGAACAAGAAAAGTGCCAGAGTGCTGTGTTATGTACAAAGACAAGTTGTAATCTGTAGATGTGGCTATTCAGTTCTCTGTCAGCAGGGGAAGGCACCTTAATTAACAAGAAATTAACCAAAACTAAACATGCAGTTCTAGTCTGGGAGAGTAGCTAATGACTAATGTTTCTCTATATGCATTTCTGATACGTAAAATCTTTAATACCAATTTCTCATGGGTCATTTGGGCCAAAACCATCTGTTCATTACTACTCCAGTCCAAATACATGTAGCTGTGCTGGGACAAGGTAAGGGCTGCACAGCCACACAGACTGAATTGTGTGGTTTTAGCCAGGGTACCGCCATGGGCAGTTTACACAGACATTTTGTTAGAGATCCCTTAACACCTCCGTTAATTCCATTGTTAATTCTACTTCAACAGCATTTCCTCAGTTGTAGGCTTACACAGGAGCTTTCCAGATCCCACTGTAAATTAAAATGAACCTGTAGTTGTTTTCACTTATATTAAACTCTCCATAGTGCCAAGAAGTAATTCACACCAGAGTTATCTTTGCCCATATCCTGAGATGCTCTAAACAGAGTCTGCTGACAGCCTTGGCTTGCAGCTTTACCCCAGCTACAGAGTCTTCTGTGCTGGGACATGACATCCTAGAAATTCTAAGGTGTTTTTTCTCTCCCATTACATTGTTTGTGATGCAGGATTCACATTCCCAGAGAGTATAAACTCTGGGGAGAGACTTCCTTTACTTGAGTGGGCATCTAACTGCTGAAACATTCATTCTTTCATCTAGGTTTGGTATTATGTTAAAAGTGGTTGAGTCAGTTGCTGTTTCAGAGTCAAAGCAATATCATGCTTCACTTCATTCCTGTGGGGTTTTTTTTGCTAGCTTCCAGTAAATTATGAGAGATGGATCCCAATGCTTTTTTGTCAATGTAGATTGAAAATGAATTTAATCTTTAAATAGAAAATCAACTAGATATTGAGGCTGCAGGAGGAAGCAACAACTGAGTCATCACATTTATGGATTAAACTTTAATATCACAATTTTAATCTATAAAAGTAAAAAAGCAGCTAAATTTCACCCTGGACAAATTGAACAGACTAATAATAAATCCTACCTACTTCTCATCTTGAATTTTTCTTAATTTTATTTTCCATGGACCTGCAACTGTCTCAATCTTACGCCAACCTCTCAGCAAAATAAATTTGGCATTTAAATAGGTGCAGAGAAGAAAAATTCTGTGCTAGCAATCTTTAATAATCCTAATTAATTATTAATTAGTGCTAATGACTAAGCAAAAAATTGATTTGCTGTTTCTACTGAGCTGAAACAATTTACTTGTAAAATGGAAGTGATTAACTAGTAAGACTAATGGGAATAATGTAATAATCTCCCATTTCTAATTCACTATGCTAATAAAAAGGTGTCTGGTGAGTGATAAGCAAAGGAATGCAAGATAGTTTTAGGTAATAGAACTTTCACTGCATTTATCACTGGTATGTTGTGGTTTCTTTCAACTGCAATAAATAATACAGGATTTGGAAAGAAAATCTGGACAAACCTTGGTTGATACAGAGTTTTTTCATCACAGTACCCTTTCTTTAGGTGGCAATAAATGACCATGTAGTACTGAGATCTCTTTCTTCTTCATGTCTTTCAGCTACTTTGTCAATATTTATGACAACTGTAGTTTATCTCAAAGTGTTCTAGAGCTTAATCTACACAACCTACCCTCAGCTTTTATTTAAAGAAAAATCTGTGCTGTCTTTGAGAATTTCTGCACTTAAAAATATTTTTTTCTTCTCTTTACTTAAGAGTATGACCTCATAATCCAGTATACCCTCTGCCTGTGGCATATTTTTGCTTGTTATTCTTTTAATAGTTAAAACTGAGTATTTACAAATCAGTTCTGAAAACACATGCAGTATTTCACTGATATCGTATACTGAGCATCACATTCCTCCTTCGAGCTTCTGTTTCATATTCCCCAACTGTAGATCCAGCAGTTGTTGGCCACTTAATTTACAGCTTCATGCAAGAAGTTTGCAGTCAACAGGCTAGTTTTTATGACTCTCTCACACTATCCCCCAAGATCTTTGGACAGTATGATTCCATTCCATGGTATGATCACATACTTCATAATTATGACCTCTATATTCTGTTCCTATGTGTATGTGTAAGGTTGCAGTCCAAAAGACTGGAGGCAGACAGACTGGAGTGAGATCAGGTTGATCACCAGAATAAGCCATAATCATAGTGTAGCAGAATCCTAATTATTGCCATTTTTTTCCTTTTCCTTGGTATATAGCGCAACAAAAGGCCATGTTAAGGAAAGAATTGGAAAAAGATAGCTGTCCTGATATTTAAGAAGATGTATAAAAACCTTTTTAAGTGTAAGTGGTGTTGATTGGAAGGACAATGTTGATTGACACCATGAGCTGATCAGAGATGCAGGGCAACATTTCCTGGTACAGATTGAGGAGATGTATGTGTGGTGATGGGCTATATATGCAAAAGTCCTGTGCTTAATAGAATAGTCATTTCAGAATAAATAGATCCATGGTGCTGCTTAGGTTACAAGTGACAGCAGGATGGACAGAAAGACAAGAAAAAGAGGAAGAGTGCAGGCGGGTTAAGAATCTTTGTTTAGACCCTTTTAGCTCACCATGACTTTTAGTCTCTGAGGACTGATGTGAGAGAGAGAGGCTGTGATTTTTACTTTAGTACGAAATAGAACTGACTTGAAGTGAGAGAGAGATAGTATTGCTGAGCTAGAATAGAAGTAGGAACGAAATTTGTATTCCATAGAGAAGATGAGAAGATTTAAAAGACAAAAAACGTCTGCTGATCCTCTCAACTCAGTAAAAGTGAGTAAAAGAAGTTTTCATATGGAGACATTTCAACAATCAAACTATCAGAGTACAGTAACTGTTTGTCGTGGTTTGAAAAGGGGTCTGCTCCCCCACCGAAAGGGAACGTGACGAAATAGTGTGTTTTAGCTGGGAATCCTGCCAAAACACACAGAGGAAACTTTTGATGCTCATTAAGGTGCCGATAAGAGCTTGTTAGGCTTTTTTGGCTAAGGAAATAATAACATATATGAGCGATAGAAGCAGGAACGTTTAATAAGACAGATGCCCTTGTGTTTTAGCTGGGAAGCCTGCCAAAACACACAGAGGAAACTTTTGATGCTCATTAAGGTGCCGATAAGAGCTTGTTAGGCTTTTTTGGCTAAGGAAATAATAACATATATGAGCGATAGAAGCAGGAACGTTTAATAAGACAGATGCCCTTGAAGTAAAAATCGGACTGGGAAAGGGAGAGAAAGAGATGAGGGAGAATACATCTCAATCGGGCAATTCCCGCCGCTTACAAACTTCACCCCACAATGGCTCAATGGCTCACCACGCCGGTGGGGTGGGGGGGGAAGGCAAAAAGTCCGCCTGTAGTTTTGTCCGTTGCCTGCGCAAAG
>NW_010415968.1:64593-64838 GCF_000710305.1 Buceros rhinoceros silvestris | reverse complement strand
GAGGTGGGAGGGCGGCGGCGGGAGAAGTCACTCGGTGGGTGTTGACCTTCGTCCCGGTGAACGTCGGTTGGTTGGAGTCTGCCGTGTTGTGTCGGCTTTTTGCTTGCGTGCCCAGAAGATGCTGCTCCCCCTTCCTTTCCCCAGCGACGCTCCAGCAGAGCTTGGCGCAGCGTCGGGCACGTTAAACGGTGGATCTCCTGTTGCCGGTGACATCTGAGCCCTTTCCAGTGCGTCTTGTCCCGCTG
>NW_010415968.1:57584-64429 GCF_000710305.1 Buceros rhinoceros silvestris | reverse complement strand
CTCTGGGACTTCTGAGGCAGAATCCCTGTGGCTCAAGACGCCCTAGTCTGGCGTTGTGGGTGGGCAGGGGAATGTCTGGCCGTGCTGCTGAACACACGAAAGGTGCTGAAAGGTGTGAAGGTACCGCAGCTGCCTTTGAAGAACCCACCATGTGCCCTCACAGCACACGTTCACAGTCTTGGGGCTGTGAACGCGGCTGTCCCACGTCTTGGAGCATCCGTCACCAGCCTGTGACACGCTAACAGGAGTCCGCTGCGCCTCGTGCAGAGGCCGGAGCGGTTTTGGCAGTGGGGAAACGATGCACGGACACGGTGCTGACCGCCAGCAGCACAACCGCTGCCGAGTGGAGCATCAGCGATCCGCTGCCAGCTGTCTGGGAGAGGGAGGTGTAATGAGAGACAACAAAGAATTACCCTAAAAAGGCTGTTCTGTAATATTTTCCCTTTTGCAGAAGTGCGAGTCACTTGGGGAATGTTAGAAAGAACTCAAAAGTGTCAAAAACTACTTAAAAACACACAAGTTTCTGCATGCAAAACTTTGACAGAAGTAGACTCAATATGCTGTGTTTGTATTTTGAGTGATAGCTGGCAAGAATGAAAACTAAGCAGATCCTAAAAAGAATTCTGTGAGCATTCAAGAATTTCTGTAGCAATTGTTTCTTGCTGGTGAGCCTCTGTGACTCTGAAACAGCAACCTCAAGCACTGAGCTTGCGCTGTACCACCTGACTGCAGAGCGGCTGTGTCTAGGTAGACATGTGGAGCGGCTGGTTTGGAGAGCGTCCTTCCATCATAGCTGATTTCCCTGTCTGTATGGGCAGGGGAGGGGGTTCGAGGCAGCTTGAAGCACCCCTTAAAATGCCATACAGACGTATAATCAGAGGTGTGTTCGCAGCGGGAAGAGAATTCTAGCTCAGAAGCAGAAAATTCCCACTACAGAAGATTCTGTAGTGCTGCATGTGCCTTCTGGATTTATGCATAACACCTCAATCTACTTGATGAAGATTTTTAGAAAATTTTCCCAAGTGTTTAATCACTTACAAGGTACAAAAGAGTCCTGAATTCTCCCTGAGATCTGCTAGCACAAAGTGGTTTATTTTTGAGGAGTCTCACAGTAGATGGTGACAGTTCGTGTCTGTCTCCTGGTTGAACAGATTGCATTGGAATGGAGTGTCACAGAATTGCTGAATAGCTGAGGCTGGAAAGAAAGGGGAGCTACTGCCCAGCTGAAGCCCCTGCACGAAGCAGATTTGGCCAGAGAGGTTGCTCAGGATCGTGTGGGTATCGAGTATCTCCAAGAACGGACAACTTCACATGTCCAGCCACTTTCTCCTGACAGCTTACAGAGCTCCGTACTATCTGAGCAGTGTTTTGGACTTTGCACTCCATGTCGTGTCGGTAAATACTTGTGTTTGAACAGGCAGCTGGACTTTGAGAACGTCCATGCAGGACAGTCTGCAGGAGTGAGACCTCACTCTCTTTCTGCATTCTGCTTTTTCTTGCCTTCTGCCTGGTATGTTATCTACAGCGAGCGCATTGTGTCAGATTATCTCATAATTAGAGTAAATATTATGAAGAGAATAAAGCTGTAGTTAAAATACCATAAAGCTTCTGCTCTTTAATGAGAAATAAAACTGATAGTGGTTCAAGAGCAGGTTTTTGGCTTCAAAGAATAGTAAGGAACATTTATTCCTTCAAAATGGTGACATCTGTGAAGGCTGTGGGTAGCTACTGTCCTCATTTTGCACTGACAGATTGGGCGTTAAGACTTGACACTCGCAGATCTCATCATTTTGCTCAACCCAGTTGTTCATGCTCTTTCATTTCCTGTGAGACTCCGCTTTTCCTGAGACTTTATGGACTTTCTGATTGTATCATAAATTCTGTGTTGCCATCAAATAAAGGGACTTTCAGTTTTAGTTTATGTATAATGGAATGTTTGCCCTGGGATCATCACTTGAAGAGATCACGTTGGTACGTGGAATTCCATGGTTGGGACAAGATGTTTCAGGATAGAAATATTTATAGTGTAAGTGGGGGATTATCTGCCACAACCTGAGTTGCAACGAACCTGAAATAGGCTGCAAAGAAATCCTTAAATCAGCAACAAAGCAGAGCTAAATAAGCAGCTGTAGTGAACAATGCAAGTTAGTTAGAATCATTAATTATTCTTTCATAGCATGTTAGTTCCTCTGGTTCTCTCTGCAATTTAAAATACTTAGCTAGTAAAATTATTTTTGTCATCAAATTCCAAAGCGTGCCAACAGTTCCGCCTCAGGAAGCAGGGCAATATTTCATCTGGGGAAATAAACCTTAGTCCAGTGTTTTCGTATTATTTGATTGATTTCTTTTTGCTATTACTTAATTGTGCTTTTTTCATGGAACAACGGGGTGAGGGAAGAGAACAAGACTTAAAACTAGGTCAGAACCAGCCACATGAATGGTCTTACTAACATATAAACCCATCTGGTTGGAATAGTACTAAACAGATGAAAACGGCATCTACACTGTGAATGGAAGCCGAGAAAATCGTAACGTTCAAAATCAGAAATAAACATTCGGTCTGGATTAGACTGGAATATGTTTCAAGGTGGGCAGGATTATGGATGAAGACACTAGTCTGAATTTTATTCTTGGCTCTGACAGAGGTTTCCTGAGTGACCTTCAGAAAATCAATTTCTCTTTCGTAACAAAGGTGGCATCACACTTCTTCACTGCCTGCGGCTGTGGTGGTGGTTGTTTCAGCGGTGTTTCTGAAGCTCAGGTTGGAGGTGCCGTACCTGTATTAATAAACCAGGAAATCTGTTTATGGGGCTTAAAGAGTTTGGGTAAGTAGGCACGTTGTGGAAGTGTTAACACTGGCTGCTTCTGTGGACACGGGTTCGCTGCACAGTGTTGCTTGAGGAAAGTGTCATACATGTGGTAGTATGGAGACGACAAGCCAAAGTACTTACAGCTTCTTTTTCCTGTGAGTTCCAGTAATGGAAAAACTTATCCTGTCTCTTCCACATTGCGAAGGAAAAAGGTTTTCAACATTAATTGCATTCACTGTTTACTGAACACCATTTGCTGAGGCTGATTGAAGTTGGTCATCCAAACAGCTGCTTTATATCATTTTCTTAATCTAATTTTTCTGTGTTTTTTCATTTTGGGAGATAGGGCTTTATAAACATTTCTAGTCCCAGCTAGAAGGAGGTGTGGGAAGGAGTGGACTCCTTATCAAAACAGGAACTCACAAAATAGAAGGTAGTTTCTACTCAACAGAGCTCCTGCAAAGGGTCAGACTGTTTGCAGAGTGTTTTGAGGTCCCTGGGTGAAGGAAGAAGTTTGGTACGTAAGGATGTGTGGGCTTTGTTATATAATTCTTCCTATACCATAAAAAAATAAATTAAAAAATTCTCCATTTTATTTTAGTTGTGGGATCATCAGAATGCGGATGATGATTTTGGGGTGAATGTTGACATGTAGCTAGCAAGTTCCTTCTCATACACGTCCAGAAGAAAGATCCAACAGAAGCCCATAGAGGGACTGAGGAGTGATGTTGGCAGCAGCAGTGCAGTGCCCTGCTCCCAGGTTTCTGTCCCACCTCGTTGGGTCAAGGCAGCTCTGTCAGGAGCCTTTCAGAGCCTCCTTTGACCAGGCGATGGCGGCAGCTCTGGCCTGTGATGCGTGTAGCTTGTCAGAAAATACACACTGCTCAGACTTTGTCTATTTTCACAGAAGATCAGGTTGGGTGGAAATAATGAGCAGTCGCCAGTTGAACCAGCTTCTTCAAGTGTCTGGACGATTCCTTGTGCAGGATTCTTCGGTGTGACCTGAGAGGGGGTGCTGTTGTACCATAGTGCTGATGTCGCACAGCTCTCGTTATAGTTGGTGACATGCTACTGGATCTTGGGGCAGCGTTAGCAGCTAGGTGCTTCATGCAACAACGTATGTGCCCTGTCTCTTGTAAACAACAGGATTACACAAGTCAGATCTCTTTCCAGGTAGCTGTTCACAGGTCAGAACAACCTGGGCTCTGTAGGCATGCCTTGACTATCTTGATCTTTATGGATGGGTTTCACTGTGGTTTTAGGGTGTGAAAAATCATTAATATAAAAGACACGGAAACTGCTTTGAATTATTTTTGCAAGGGTTCTTTTAAAGAACAAGCTTGATTCTGAGGTGTGTGTTCAGCAGCACGGAGTGAGGCACGGATTCTGTGAAGTCATCAGAAATGAACTCTTTTCCGTTCTGTAAGGCTTCAAAAATGTAGATTATCACATTTTCTGAAGTAACATTTACTTATTTATCTTGAAAGGAGGGGACAGAAGAACGTTTACATATTTTAGGATGAGTGAATGGGAGGAGCACAGGGCTGAAAAAACCCTGTGTTCTTCCTTTTTACTTCGATAACAAATAGCTGTTGTGTTTCTCCAGGTACTTTGCAGGGCACATCAATAACCCAGTTTTCGGGAGACATGGATGTTAATTTTCATAACCTCTGTGGAGCTAAACAGAGTCTCGAGGGCCTGAACAGCCACTCCTAAGCATTTCAGGTGGCTGTAGTAAGCAGTTGCTCCAATGATATTGATCTTAAGCTCCCTGAAGTCTAGTGGGTTCTTTAATTTGACCTGATTTATTACCTGATGTTCTGAGGTGCTAATACCTGTTTGCAAAATATGCTGCAAACACATTAGTACTTAACAGTATAAAAGGATGTCATCTAATATACTTGCTGAACCTTAGAGGTTAAAAAGCCAAATTTTATCACATCCTGTAACTTTGTGAATAATTTCAGTAATGCAGAGGAGGCACACAGGACTGCAAGGGTGAAAGGATAGAGCCTCTTTGTTCCTGAAAGGGTTATATGCTTTAAAAATGAGGACATTAAGAAATATCCTATGAAAAGACTAGCAAAATATTATTGAAAAAACTTCTACAGATGTTTTTGCTCTCAAAGCGAGGGAGGACAGGTTTTGGAATGCGATGCTGAATGTCTTTGATTCGGTTACATAAAGTGAGTCTTCTCTTAAGTTTAAATAGGCAATTACAGACAACTATTGTGGAAGATAATTATATACTTAGGTTTCAGTGATTGTCTAATTCGGTTTCAAGTGTGACTGATGTGCATCCAGCTGCCCTTATTTACCGCATTGATAATGCGGGATGGCTTCCCTGTTGTAGAAATTTATAATTTAATTCAGGTATCCATAGGTTTACAGAAATCTTCCCCTCTTAGCAAGAACAAGATGAGGTCGGTCTGCTATGAATCGGTGATGCTAATGATTGAACATCCAGTTGACGAATGGAGATGTACTACTTTGATCTTTGGAAGGATCTAAAGGATCTTTTAGCTTCACAGGCAGCTAATCATGTGCTACAGCATATGTAGAACAAGCTCAAGGCAAAATGTGGTCTTTAATCTGTATTTTGTACTGTGTTAATTTTCTGTCTGTGAATAAGAAATCTGCAGGTACTGGTGGTCAGGATGAGATGTGCCAGCAGGAACCCTGAAACCTGTTTTTCTTTTTTTCTAGCATTTCTGCAGGTTTCTCAGTGGAAGCTATGTTTGCTGAGGGGAAAGGAAGTATATTCACTGAGGAAACTACACACCTTTGCACTTACTGCTGGTGCTTTCATATTCGTGACACTGTGTTCAAGGTCGAGGCGGTGGTCTCCCATTTTCTGGCACTTGGAACAGCAAGAAAACAGAGCAGACACTGGCTTAAAAGTGGTGCTACCCATTTCAGTTCTGTAATTACCTTGAAAACATTGCAAAAATTACATAGTTTTGCAGAGGAAAGATTAGGTAAGAGTTTGACATGTAAGTAGAGGAAAACAACCTCAAAAAAAAAAAAAAAAAGAAAAAGAAAGATGCAATCTCTTTCATGCTTTAGCTGTGTTTAAATTAGATAACCTCTATAAGCCTTACTTACTTAATGGCATCTTGGTATTTACAACAGCACAGCGTCCCTACGGATCTGTGATACTATTTATTCTGCTCCACAAAACTAACAATTGTAGAATTCAGAATTTCTAAGCATTTTATCATGGCCAATGTGTCATTTAATTCTGAGCTATTTCAAATCGAGTGGTTCTGGCACAAACCCAAGTTTTCCTTTGAAATGGATTCGTTCAGAACCAGAAATTTTGAAGGTTGAAGGCACTTGGACAAAACAAAATAAATCCCCTAACTCCGCAATGGGGCAAAGTTACTAAAGCTACGAAGACGAGATAATTACAACATGCATTTCTCTTCTGTTCGAAAGCCTTATTTGGACATGTTTTTGTCCTGGAATGGTAACACAAAGAACATGTTCAAAGTTGGAGCTGTTCAACTGGGAGTGTGAGTTTGCATCTCGGGAACATGGAAGAATCAAACATCAAACACGTTATGGACAAGCTGTATAAACCAAAATGTTCTTCTCAGTGACTTAGAAGAACAACATGTTCCACTAACTGGATTTCTGGATAATGAAAGTTTCTCAAGTCTAATATGTAATCCTCATATTAAAAAGAAAAAAAAAAGTATTTGTACCTAAGGAGTTCTTTATACGCTAACTGCATAAAATCCTAGAGGAAAATTACTCACGAAATCACGTTAGATATTCAACCTTAGGTATTTGTAATTGTTATTATCACAAGAATGCCTGTTTAGCAGTTGTTGTTTTAACACTTTCAAAAAATAAAGCACTATCTAGTACAATTGTTTCTCCAAGCGTGTCACTGATGTTTGCCCTTTCCAGAAACTCTGTAAAAGTGTTTGAGTGGCCCGTGAGAATCCCTTGAGTGCCATATTGTTAACAGGAAAGCCAAACAGATTTCACCGTTTGTGTTTCTCACGTAGTTTCGACCCTGGCTCCTTT
>NW_010415968.1:49711-57512 GCF_000710305.1 Buceros rhinoceros silvestris | reverse complement strand
CCCTACCTCATAAATAAAGGTAATCTCTGCTAGGAACAGGCATCAGCTAAAGCAGGCAGTAAATCACACTTAAGCAACGTGCCTGTTATTAGCTTATCTGGCAGAATCATCCCACCTCCCAGGATGTTTTGCTTGGTTATGAAGAAAATGCCTTCCATAATTGTAATTGACAAATCAAAATGACTCACCGTCTGTGTTAATGAGAATACATCACGCAGCCATACTCCCCTCCTGTCTTGTTTGCAGAGGGGTCACACTGCTTTTGCCTTCTCAGTAAGGTTTTTGTCAGTGATGGACTTCTCATGGTGTCCTGGAGTTTATTAAGTGGAAGAGAATTGCAAAGTTGGAATGACCCTTGTGAGAACAGGCTACAAGATTTCCCCCCATTTAGGTAGGAAACCTATTTCCCCTTATTATCTCTGGTAAGAAACGGAGCAACCAGGACTGAACAGGGAGGCGGGCCTCCAATCCTGATAGGTTATACTTTAAGAAGGGACCTCAGTTATCATCTGCTGCCACTGAATCCAGCTTTTGTAGGTGATCTTGGTGCAATATACATAATTAATGTCTTTTATAGTTCAGACGTCTTAAAATTATTATTATATTGAGTTATTAAATTTCTTTTACAAGTTGAGCACTGGGTGCTCCTGGTCGTAATAGCTGAAGTTAATATCATGGCCTGATATCTTGGGATGAAGGTGCCACGGGTTATGAACTTTTAATTTACTTTCTCCCTGTATGGAATAAAAGGAGAAATATTTCTTACAAAAATTAAGGCTAAACTAAACGTAAGCGTGTAAGTACTACAGAATATCCTTCACAGATAATGTCTATGGCTTGTTTGGTGCATCATGCTGGAGGGCTCTACAACAGCACTCCGCAAAAGGTTGTCAGAGTAATTTTGTTTTGCTCTGGTGCACGTGTTCTGTGGCTGCCTTTGCAGCTTTTGAGTTACAGCTGTTGTATTTCAGTTGCATTTTCTGAAGCCTCTGGATGATAGAGCTGTCCAGTTTTGACTGTTGTAGTAGTGGAACTGTGCTCTTGCAGGTGAGGTGCCACATGTAAACCTTTTATACCATTCCACGAAGTCTTCATGTTCCTTTACTGTAAGCGCTGATTTTATAAAAGCGTTACTTGTTCTCTGGCATTTTAGAGACTTTAGGGACTACAGAGTGACTGCTTTGTAACAGCACAACACACAAGCCTGTGATGGCATTCAAAAGAATGGAAGAAAATAGTTGTTGGCACTTCTCACCTTTTCATTAAAAGTCTTTGTAATTTTCTCTTAATATCCCCCTGTAACCTTGAACTTTTGTTTTAATGGATATTTTGTGGAATGGATCCCCGTTTGTGCAGGGGTCTTACCGTGTGCAGTGCTGGGCTGTGGTTTAGCCTGGTGAGGTTGCAGGAGCTGTTTAACATGCTGACACAGTTTCATGGAGTCTAAAGTTTCAGTTTTAAAGATTCCAGCGTTACTATTTTCTGTCACGTATACAATGATCTTAAGGGTCTTTTCCAACCAAAATGGTTCTTAGCCCTTAAAGATACTCATCTGCCTGAGCTGAGGCTCAGCCTTGTACTTCCATTCAGTGCGATACCTCCTCTCCGACCTCTCGGTTAAATCCGAAAAGTGTTGCATGGACCATCCTTTCTCCAAAGGGACACACCGGGTGACAAGAGCCCCACTCAGCTTCTTCTAACTGGACTGAAATTCAAGGAAGATATATGAGAGATTAATAGAAAAGAGAAGGGCAGGGTGCAAACAATTCCTGCCAGAGCTGGGAAACTGAGGCAGTGCTCAGGACTGAACCTGTAGCAGCTCTGCAAAACAGCATCTTGTAAAGCACCTCACCTGGCTTAGCATCTCGCCAGTACTTTTCCCACAAATTCCAGCTGAACCTGGCTCTGCTGCAGATACTGTAGATACGGTTTGTACCTGAGTGAAGATCTGGGATTTGAGACTTGTTCTGCTGGCAAGTTGGTTCTAGTCCGAACACACTGTGTCTTCAAAATCAAAAGAGTAAGTAGGAAGAGCCTCACATTTAGAATTTTTAGACTCCTGGCACTCTTAAAATTTAATTTCTTTTGGGTAATTATGCTTAGATTTAGCAATACTGAAATTTAGTTTATGATAACAGAGGTGAACCAAGTAGGGATGATAATATCAGAAAAAGTGAATCAGAGAAGGGGAATATCTTGCGTGTAGAAAACCCTTCCATGAATCAGACCAGTGAGGCCAGGTGTGTCTCAGTTAGCAATTGCCCATGGGCAATATCTTCATACAATAACATATTTTTGTTCAGGCTTTTGGCATAATTCCCCTAGATTAGTAATATTGTTTTTCCTCGGTTTTCTTTGAAACAGCAATTTTATTTTTCATTGTGTCTGCTCATTTTTGTATGTATGTCTTTATCTTCCACACTTACCTCTGATTCAGCAGAGAGGTGCTACCACCCTTCTGTGAAGAGCCTGCAATTCCAGTCTCCACTGCCTGCTTCTTATTTCTTTGGCTAGGCATCTTCCTACTTTTCTCTTGTTTCTCTCATTCTCCAGAGGAATTCTGTATCAGCATCTACAGCGTGATTCTCTGCTGACCTTAAACTGTGTTATGATGTCTATAAAACATTATTTGATGGTCTTCAGCTTGTGCTCAAAGAGCTCTTCCTGCCAAGTTGATCGCTGCTGACGGCACATTCAGGCAGCAGGGTCCAGGACTGAGCACCACGATATGGGAGTTTTCACCCATGATTTTTTGACTAATTCGAAGATGACCTCTCTTTGCTTCAGGTCATTCGTGTGTGCTGTGGGAGCAGTAATTCTCTCTTGCCTCTTACAGCATTGATGATAGCTAAGAGCTTAAATATTCCTCAGGGAAAGGAACACTATTTAAAAAGAGACCATGCCAGCACCGTTTGCCTCCTAAACACCTCTTTCCTCTCTATTTTCTGCTATGGAGTCCAGTCTCCAGAGGAACTAAGACTACTTAATTCTTGCCCACTTGGTGCCTCATTTCCATTTACCATTTTGAATATATCTGTGGGGTAGAAGACCGATAGATGAACCAGCAATTAAACATATGGAGGCAAAATTACGCTCCTAAGTATACAAACAGATTCCTTGTTTTAGACTCATGTCATTTTTTAAAATTTCATTTGAATTCAGTTAGTGAAGTTTGGCCAGTATCTGCTGATCTCTGGTGGTACTTCCTGTGATCCACTTTGCAGGCTCACTGTCTGTCTCTTTTTCTAGGGTCATTGAATGGGACACTCTCTCCTTGTTTTGCATAACTCGTTTTCAAACTGCATTATTTAATCAAAAGTAATACCAGTCAACTCTTCTTTGTAAGCAGTTGTAAAGGTGAGAACTTTTGAACTTTTATTTACCACTGAAATTCTAATTTAACAGCACAAAGACATATTTGACATGAGGTTTTACTTTACTTAAAAATAAAATAAAAACCCAGTTTAAAGGAAGCAAAAATTACTCCTAGGCTGGTACTTTTAAATCCCAGATTCACTCTGTGAATTTGATTGTAGAGTTCAATTGAAAAACCAGAATATTTGACAAGTAACATAAAATCCCTAAGGATTGGAGGCGCTCTCTGCTTTCATAGGTTACAACTCAGAAAAAGGGAAACTGAAAACACATGTGAGCTCATTATTAATAGCAATCAAGATCTAAAAGCCACCTTGGACACTCATGGATACCATTTTAAAGTAAATAGAAACCGTACCATGTACCTGAGAACTTTCCTAAAAAGTTCTCCTGTCTGGAATAGTTGCAGGGGATGAACAATCTAATTATATTCCAGCTTGTTAGAATGTAACTCCTGTAACTCGGAGTATCTTTAGGTCAATTCAGAACACCGTCAATGAGTCTACACACATTTTTGCCCTTCAGTTACTAGGAAAAATGTGATTCTTCAGTGAGTAAAAGTAGCTGCCTTCTGGTGGCCATTTGCATCCTGTGTTTCAGTTCAGTTCCCAGAGACATTTGTTCACTGTGGAGGTGATACCCTGACTTGCAGCCCTAATAGAGAGAGAGAGAAAAATAGACACTATGATAGAGAATGGATTCTCCTAACGCTGCTGTCATTGTGATGGCTTAAGAGCGTGAGCCATAGCTGTTAATGTTACTAATTGTGTCCTGAATCTGGAGACATATATAAAAAAATAAATATAAAATTCCCAGCAATCCCAGGGACAAGACTCAGAACCTGTTACCACCTGACATTTGTGCCAAGCTCTCCAGGATTAATCTGCCTAGGAGCTACGATGCTCAGTGTAATTATGAAAAGGCTGCATCTGTGTTCAAAGCTGTTGAGAGAGAAAGAAGTAAGTAAAAATGTCCACTCGGTTTGATTAACTGCTTTCAGCCCGATGAATAAAGACAGATGGTTACTAGTTATTTTTCCTTAATGGATTTTGGAGCTCCATTTGGTGGATGAATTAAAGTTATAGGTCCCAAATCTGCCTTTGAAGTTACGCCTGCATAGTCCTTAGTGATTCTAGCAAAGTTTGCACACATCCAGGAGAGAGGCTTGCCCTGAGGCTGTTGTCTATGTTGTTTAAAAGCATTTTTGAAATGAAAACTTAAAGTCAAGGGATAGTTTACAGTATTAATAAAGCAAGATACAAACTATGCACAGCTCAGGAAAGAATCCGCTGCAGGGGGTGATTAGTGTGAAGCGATTGTGCAGACTTATCCCCATAGAATCCATGCCTTTGCGGGTGTGACCTCCACCTGGGTCTCGACAATAATTTAATACTGACTTTAAAACTTGGAGGAGTTTGTTAAAGTTGCACTTCATAGTTGTGTCTCCTGGAAAGCGAAATAAAGAGTTTTATTCTGCAGGTTCATTTGCATGAATCTATTAGCACATCTCAAACCCAGGTGTGCTCATGTTTAAATAGGTGATATATTTCTGTCCTTTACCTGTGTATGAATGTCTGCGTTTATTTTTTTGAGAATATACGTAAGCGTCTGTGGGTTTGGGCTCTCAGAGGAGGTTTAGACCTTATGGGTATGGGGACCATCGTTCAGCAACCTATTAAATCATCTGTCTAGTGTCGTGTGTGGATAGTCATAGTGATTTTAATGCCATTAGATATGCTTACGTCTAAACGCTTTTTGAGTCAGGGGTTAAGGTTATTGCATGATACAAAATGTCTAGGATGGACAATATAATAAATGGAAACAAAACAACAAAAAATGACACTGACTATATGAATTTTTCCATAGTTTAACTAAAATGCTACCTGCCATAGAACCATCAAAACCACCCACAGATCCTGAAAGGGACCTTGAGAGGTCGTCTAGTTTGTCCCCCTGCTCCACAGGAGGATTGCCTATCGCCAAGTCATTCCTGACAGAGAGCTGGTCTTGCTGACAACATGCAAACGTGATTGCGGCAGTTTACAGGCAGCACAAACATCGCTGAAGAGCGATGGGAATGCCCTTCAGATCAGCAGCACTAAAGGAGAAATCGGTGACATTCGGTATGTAGCAAACACATTCAATCAAAATAATAATGTAAGTCATTGATTACACACAGAGTGAGGTCATGATTCCTCAACAGGAAAAATACATGGCTTCACCATTCAGAAGCGGGGGACTTGTCCTTCAAGTGACAGAAAACAGAATGCGTTCAGGGCAGGTGACGCTTTGTCACGGTTGATTACTTAATGCTTTTTGAATCATCGCTCATTTTTCATCTCATTTTGCTTCAGCTTTCATTTCAAAGACTAGCTGATGTAACTGTAAGGAAAAGCTAAAAATAAATGAATTCTGTTCATGAAAGGCAGAGACATTTTTAAGAGTTTGCAGATGGGAGGAAGGCAAATCGCAGATGTGCATAATCAGTGACCCAGGTGACGATGGGGAGATGCTGCCACCCATTTTCTTTCATCTCCTTGGCAGAATCCATGCTCAAAATCTCAAAGACAAGTTCTTGGGGCTCTAAGTTGTATGTGATTTATTTTTAATGTGGTCACTGTCTACCATGAATGACCAGTCATGTTGGTGATCTAGTAAGTCACCCCACTTTAAAGGGATAATTTTCTGGGGCCAAAAGAGAGAAGTGCAGGTAGACTTGGAGTTGAGGATTTTTTTTCCTGTCAAAATCTTACTTTGGATAAAATTGGTCTGTATCTAGATTGCACTTAAAGCTCCGATTAAAAGCATGTGTTTATGCTAGCTGCAAGTTAGCATTACTTGGTTAAATATTTATAGGGGTGCTATAGGGTCCAGATTTCAATGGAAACTAATAATCTAGCGGGTGTACCTGGAGCCCCTGGTGATCTGCGATTGCTGAAGTTGGCATCTCCATCACCACTGTTACTTGTCTTAGCTACTCACTTAGTCTACCCATGCTTTACTCAGACTTTCGATTACCTTGTACGCCTAATTTTCTGTTTGCCTCCATATTCACATTGCTATTTATGAATGTAACTACAATAAAAAATATGTCACTTTTGCATTGATGATACCTAGATATTTGAAAACAGTTTGTAGTCTACTATTAACAGGTCACATGTAAAACAGATGTTTCCTCAACCTGCCATTTTTTGAAGTCATGCAGGAGGAAAAGTTACAGAAAGAAGATGCAGAAGTGTATTTTTTTTCTGATGTAGCTATGGTCTATATGACTTGTGGTTAGAGGAAACCACCTAGAAGAAAGGCAGGCAAAATTGCAGTTGCACTTCAGGAAGCACCTGCAAAGAAATGAGCAGACTGTGGGCTAGGAAAATGTGGAAATCCTTTGTGTTCTGGGCACGTAGATGCTACCATTAACTTCAGAGAGGCAAAGCTGTAGGAAAGGGAAGGGAATAGACAGATATAATAAAAACTTAGTTGGAAAAACAAACTAATCTTCCAGTTCAGAGTATAGCTTACATTTTTATTTCTGATGTATTGAGGCACCACTCTGCTGTGCTCTGTCCTACGCAGGGCTGGAATTTTGCTCTGAATGTACCAAAGGAAATTTTAGGGAAGAGCCTGTTGCTGTCAGAGAAGTGGACTAAGATAAACTGGCATCTTTTCTCTAACACTGATGATTCTGTGAAAGCTGTTTCATGTTACTGGATGACAGAAGAAGGGCAGGCAAGTGTGATTTGTCATGAGGATAACCTAGAGATGATTCCTGGCTAAATTCCTACAGAATACCTAATTGCCCTTACGTTTTCTGATTCTATCCTCTTTTAGAAAAATAATGACAACTGGGTTGATAAAAAATTATTTATTTTGGAAGGAGTGCAATCCATTTTTAGCTCTTCCCGAAAGCCTAGAGCTCCATAGCTGCCTGGAGAGCTAGAGAAGCAAACCTCCCTTACAAGTACAAAGGCATGCTCATAATCTTAATGATTTCTCTGATTTAAGATATTTTGTCTATTGCAGAAAATTTACAAAGGGTGAATAGAGTTCATGTAAATACCAAGGCAGAACTTACAGCCCATGGCTTCGTTTCATATGGCATGTTATTACGAGACCTACTGCTTCAAAGAAAAGGTAGAGCTGCTGCAGGCATTAGATTCACATGGGAAATGCAGACTGCAATTATTTCTTTTGAAGATTGTATAACGCAAAGGTGTGTGTTGCATGCCAAAAGGATTTACAGGTCCAGTTTGGCCATCAGTTCATCACTGCCAAGTGATCTTCAGGAATTACTGTCTGTCTCCAAATTCACAATCTTCACAATTACTAAGTTTATAAAAACAAAATCCCCAGTAACTTAGAGGTAAAATGTATTTCTTACTTTTCTTTAATGGATAACTACTTTATTTGACATGAATTATTTTCCCTA
>NW_010415968.1:37225-49612 GCF_000710305.1 Buceros rhinoceros silvestris | reverse complement strand
TCCCTACAGGTCTATTAAAGAAATAGTTTGAAGACAAAGGAGAGGCTACTCAGCCTTTTTTTCAGTTGCACAAAATCTTTTCTGCCCTTACTCGGTAGATGCCTCTGAGTTCAGGGATCTTAATTCACAAAGGTACCTGGTGACATTCCTGGCTTTAGGCAGACTAATAGTTTTGTTGTCTTTACTGGGACAATTCATGTGCTTCAAACTGAGTGTGTGAATAGATAACTGGTTGAAGGCAGAGGATTATCTCAACCTTTGTGTAGTTCAGTAGTATTTGTAAGAGCAAAGTCTGTTTGCCCAAATGAGTTTTGTGTATGCAAGTTCAATAGCTTCTGCATCTGGGACTTATAGCCTGGCAAGTGCTTGTGTAGCCATTGAGCCCACCAAAGTCCAAGTGTGTGATGGTGTTTATGTACTCTCAGAAGCCCTAGTCAATAATTCCATATTTCTTCTGCTCGTATATGTATTTACTCATGAGAATAATTTTCCTATCTTGGTTAATGACTCATTTGGTGAAACAGATTCCAACTTATTTTCTGCTGAAATTATTTTCCAAGAAAAGCCTTGTAGCCAAGAACATCCCTACAGAATTCGAAATGAAGTTGCCCTACCCAAGCCACAAAAGAACATGAAGCACACGGAGCTGGGGCTCTCGGGAGCGAGAGTCATCGCCTTGCAGAGCTGACAAAGCCTGCACCAACAAATAAAATAGAGAAAATGGAAAACTGATGAGTTCTGTGAGAAGATCTAGCCTGAACTGAAAAACAAACCTATGACTGGCAGAGGAAGCTAAGAGATTGGACACGTAGAAGAAAGAAATGGTTCATGCTTCTAGTCAATGTAATTCATGCTGTTGCTGGAACAGAAGAGTATCAACAGACAGCAACTACTGGATGTGGCACATGGCACTTCTGGAAAAAGGGAAAGTGCTGAAAAGAAAAATATTGACTAGTAAACTACGGGAAAATGCAAAGAAAGTACATGAGAAATGTGGCCAAGGAAGTGAAAAAATGATGTGGGGAAAGGTAACAGACATGCTTGTTGTCAGGGGACAAGGCCTCCTGTTTGAAATGGAATCTTCTACTATGCTGGAAAGTCACGGAGTCTTTAAAAACATAAACAGCAGGAAAACTTCTGAACCAGAAATGGAGCCATGAAAAGCAAGGACAGAAGAGTGCTCATTACCAAGGCAGAACAGAAAAAGAGCTTAGTGGTGCATTTCAAAGAGGTTGTGAACAGGCTCAGCTTCACCGCAGTTCAGAGGAGCTGGGGAACCCGAACGTTTTGCCCTTTTTTGTGTTCAGAACAGAAATCAAAAGCACAGGCTGCAGCCATCATGCTGAAAAACATAGAGTGAACAAAGCATGACAGGAGAAGAGGTTAAAGAAGTGAGAAGAAGTAAATTAATACCTGGGAAGAAGTGATTGTGCCTAAAGAATTAGAATGTGGATGCCTGTGCTAAAGATCCCCCACACTGGAGGGGTGTCCTTTCTTTGTCTTGGGGAAAGTCCATTGCAGCGATACTACACAGGGTGAAAGATGCTGTAACTGTAGAATTTGGACTCAAGAGATACTGTAGAGACTGGCCATTCACGTTGCGGATTACCATGGAGGGACAACGATCCAGGAAAGGCATCTTCTTTCGCCGTTGCTTTAACTGACCTGCAGAAGTTATCACTTAGCGTGAAGACGCTTACATGGTGGGGCACACTTGAGATCTGCCAAGTCCTGGTTAGAAGCATCGAAGTGCTCAGTGAGGGTAAGTAATGCCACAGCAGAACAGTTCAGGCAGCAGCTGGGCTGAATCGTTTCCCTGCTGTGGGCTGGCTATGGACGCAGTGGTCGGTATAGGATACATAGATTGCCAGGGCACAGAGGGAGAGGGCACTGAGTTATTGTGCCACGGCTCTGAACACCTGAAAAGAAAGACAAATGTCCCGGCAAAGGTAAGTGAAGCTTAGCGCAAAATCAATTCACTCGAATCCATCCTCCTTGTAACACATGTCATCTTGATGCAACATGGTGATAATTTGGAGAAGCCACATCTTTTCCAGCGAAACTATCAAGAAGGAGGTGAGATAAGGGTGTGTGTCCATAGCATGAGTAGGCATGGCATAGGGAATAGAAACAGTGCAAACGCAATTGCAGTCTGGTGTTAGTGTACGGCTGGAGAGCCACAGACATACCGGAGTGGTACAGGGGAAAGTAGATGCTTTCAGAAGATGGATAGCGGGCATGAGACAATAAAACTTGTCTCGTTGCACAGTTGTGCTAAAAAAATCTTCAAGCAGCAATCTGTCTTTGCTGGTGTCAGAGAAGGTGCAGAGAGTTCATGAGGTGGGTGCTTCAAGTTAATGTTTCTCAGCCAGTTTTAGATCATACTCTCCTTTCCGATAGCAACTTGTTTCATGGTATAATTGACCTCGAGACCAGTGCGCTGCTAAAAGCAGAAGCAGCAAACAGCAAAGAGAAATGATAATAGTTTACACTTTGTTTACTAGTGGGAGGATGGATGAATGAGAGTTCGCAACAGTAATGAATGACAAGCAGACCCAGAAGGTACTTTTTCTTTAAGAAAGTGATCTCATCTCTAATGTAAATTACCTATAGAGCATGTAAACCTTCTCAGAGGCTGTAAAAATTTATATGCAACAGATCTGTCATCCTGTAAAACCCCAAAGGTCTATTGGAATGGAGATGTGCTTGTGTCTCCTGTTAGGTTTGCACCTTGCACTTCAGTCTGCTGGTGTCTAAAATAAAATAGGTCAGCAGTACATTTTCTTTCAGACAACCGGCTACATGCTGTAGCTGTACAGGATGTAGCTGGTTGTGTGATAGCTTGGGTTCATCTCTCAAACCAATTAGCAGGGATTTTTAAACAGGTTTAAATATGCCTAAGTTGTGTTCAGTCCTTTAGCTGGATGGATTTAAATTTTTTTAAATTATTTAAATAACTTCCAGAGTACACCACAGTAGCTGTTAAATCTCTCATGTATTTAATTGATTACTTTTTTTCCTCCCAGCTTGCTGTGGGTATTTAACCAGTGATTCCTGTCAAAACTAAGGTGAATGTTGTCACTGGAGGTCAGCTGATAGCTCGGTCTCAGGTGTGTCACATGTGTTCTTTTGACAAAGTGCCCTTAGTGGCAAACCAGCCATCACCCCTTCCCAGCCTCCCGGACCCCCTCGAATGTCAATTAGCTGGAGGTATTCGCTGAATGTGGAGTAGGTAAATAGCCAAAGGTGTGCACCAAAGCAGGGAAGGTCATTTGGGGCTTTTTGTTGAAAGAGGAGAGTGGCTCATGTGTGATAAACCCAATGCTAACCACACAGTTTGCACTACAGAGAGTAAATAACCCTGTCCTGACTCATTTTTGTCACTGCCCATCAAAAATCAGTTCCACTAGAACTACACACTGTTTATAGGCAGGAAACTCTAACTATTTGCCCAAAAGGAAACTGTTCTTTTCTAACTGCCTAGGAAAATGCACTTTAAACATATAAAACATATAGCAGTTAATTTTTTCCTGAAGCCAGTACTTGCTACATCATGTCCATTCCTGTGCTGTCAATCATTATCCAGCCAGCATATTGTTCAGAAGGTGGAGCTGTCAGGCAGAAGGAATAAAAGGTAAGAAAAGGAAGGCTTCTGCTTCTTGCTGATGTCAAGGGTAAGTGAGATTATGTAAAACCTTTTGAACAGAGGCCCCTTTCTCTGCCCCACCCCCTGCTCCTATATAACATGTGCTGCATTTAGCAATACCTGCTTTAGCCCAGCCAGTGGTGGGGTGTGTGTGCTTGCT
Source organism: Buceros rhinoceros silvestris (assembly GCF_000710305.1). NCBI lineage: Eukaryota > Metazoa > Chordata > Aves > Bucerotiformes > Bucerotidae > Buceros > Buceros rhinoceros. The sequence continues at coordinate 45,806 of NW_010415968.1, read as the reverse complement.
TCTCACCCCTGCTGATGGATGCTCTCTCCGGCAGCCCCCTCGGGTGGCTCTGCCTGGGCATCACTGCACTTTTTGGGGTGACCATGCTTTGCATGGACAAGAGGATCCTGGCGGAGAGGGCAAATGTGCTGGTCTGGAGGCTCCTGCCCGCCTTGCTGGGGCTGCTGAGCGTGGCCACGCTAGGTGCTGGCGGGGGGCTGGTGGTGTTCTGCGCCGTGTGCCTTGTCTCCTCTGCGTACCTGGGTGGCAGGGTGCTGCTGCCCGTGGGCGACAAAGCTGTGCTCATCACAGGTAAGGTGCTGCAGATGCGCTCCGGGAAGCAAAAACTGGCTTTCCTCACAAGTGGGCTAGAAAACTTTATGTCCTCAGGTTAGGTATCCATGAAATGCATGCTCATAAGGTTTCCTTTTATTTTTTTTTTTTTTTGCTCCTTTTATTTGCTTTGCCGGAGATGTTTTTTCCAGGTAAGTAAGTGTTCTGAAATTAAATAGAAAAGCATCTCAACAGATGCTATGATTTTTTTTAGTTTCTCATTTAATCTCTAGGAGTAGCTTTTTAGACATACTTGTGAAATTAACTGCTGCAAAAAGCAGGATACTTATGATGCTCTAGTTTTTTAGGAAATACGTTAATTCCTGGAAGCCCTCAGAACACTACATTCATACATTACTTTTGTTTACTTGAATTTATTGCCCTGGCTCTGGGTGTACGGTTGTCTTCTGGTTTGCACCGTGCGCACTGTGTATATCACACATAGATTTCAAGACTCTGGTTTGGTGCCATCTCTTTAAAACGATGTATGAAATCATTTGGGAGTAATTTTCTTCACTAGCAGTGAAAGTAAAGACCTAGTGAAATCAGTCTCTGTTAACACTCTGATCTACTCAAAATCCACTTTTAGTTTGCAGGGATGGTATTTTTGTAGTTTTATGGCTTTTCTCCTGTTTCTTCTAAAACTTTAAGTGTTGTTTATTTGTGTTAATCTAACGTTTGAACCGGAGCGCCTGCCAACTGCTTCTTGCACTATTAACTTGCTCTTTTGGTTTTATTTCTATTTTTCCCCTCTGGAAAGCTGAATTAAGCTGCTTTGGTTTATATAGCTATTTCTTGCAGAATTTCATTTTGTTTTATGGAGACACCTGGAAATAATTTAGATTTGCCTTGCAACATTAATACAGGGGTTAAGTACGAAAGTTAAGAGAGGACAAGAGGAGGAGCAAGTTCTCCTCTTGCAGTTTTTCTTCCAGCTGGGTTTCTCTATGCAGGTGAATTGGATGAAGGTGGGGGTCAGGCAGGGACCACTCCTGTCCCACCCTGGCAGGCTCAGGGGTTGCACTCACACTGGGGCGTCTCCTTGCTTTCTGTAAGGCTGCAGTTCTTCAAGAAGCAGCACTCTCTCAGCGCTTACCTGCCCTAGAGAGTTTGAGTTAGAGCAACATAGGGGAGTGAAGAACGTTTGGGTGTATTCCAGTAAGTGAATGTGCTTTCTTTGTACCTGTGCTGCAACTGTCCTGAAGAAATGCAAGTTTGGACACCTCTGACAGCTGACGTGTCTGAGGAGGCTCTTCTGGTCTTCATGTGAATCCAGACTAGTGTGCAATCAATCAACCCCATTATCAACTGAAATGAAAGTATTGCTCATCACATTTCTTGGTCAAATTGCTCCAATTTCCCATACCCACTGTAGGACGTGTGTCTGCATGCACGTGCAAGTGCAAGGTGCCTTTAAATCAATTTTGGTGTCATTTTCTCCAGTTTGGACAAGACTTGAGGCAGGCATTTCATGGGAAATGGTGAATTCCCCTCTTCCCTCTTTCAGCCATGCAGGGTTGAGGAATGCTGCTGTGCTCTGTATCACTTGAGACAGCTGCCTTTGGCAGGAGGATGGAGTAATCTCTGCACTTCTCATGCTGGGTTTTGTCAAATGTTGTTCTGGTCCTCCTTGCATGACCCTTGTAAGGGTGCTGCTGTGTGTTCTTTATTTAAGCTGGAAGTTCACCGGGTGCCATGACAAGGGAAAACTGTGCCCAGCTATCAAAACACTTTTTCACATGAATAACTGTGGACAGTCTTAAAAGTCATTGGTGAAACATTTCTTTTGGCCCTCTTGCTGGGAGCAAGTGCTTCAGTGTCCTTAAACAGAAGCTTCTGGGCATGCAAACACTTTAGTGTAGTTTGGTAGACCCACCTTCCTGAAAAATTAAAATACCATGAGGATTTGACATAGCAGGCAGTGTAAAATTCTTGCCTCTGTTGTTCTGCGCGCAGTGGGATTAATTTCTCCAGTTAGCTTGGTCTTTTTTTCTTGATGTGTGACTTAAAATTTCTGATGGTCAGTGTGAGTTGATGGTAAATTCTGGATAACAATTCGGTTACAGTCAGTAGTGACTGCCTTTCATTCACAAATCATTATTTTTGATATAGAAGCAAGAAGGGTGTGTGTGGGAAATTCTTGATTTCTTCCCTATAGAAACCTAACTACTGTTTGAATTCTATGAGTCAAAGTGTAAAGCTTCTCTGGACTTCAGTAACAGGTCTGAAACTGAAATCAGATTCATTTTGATAAAAGCTGGGGACAAACCCAGTGGCAGGCACAGATAAGCATTGCTTTTTATTTTCTTCCCAGGGTTGCTACACCCATCCCTGGTTGTGGAGACTCTGTCCCTTCACAAGTTAAAGCTGCACTGTAAAACTTCAGTACAGTGTTCAGTAACACGTGCTTTTTGAGAAGGACAAAAGGATTTGATCCAGAAATAGTTTGGGGTTTTTTTTTCACTAAAAGAAAAAAAGCAGGAAAGACCCCCCACCCCCAAACTCAGAAATCTGTCATGTCTTTGGGGTATTTGCAGGCCTTTTCACGTCTCTGTAGGGAATTCCAAGAATGCAGGTTTGTTCTTTTCTTCTCTTTCAGGTCAGGGCTGCAAGAAGCTAAGTGTGATGCCTGTGGTGCTCTGGTGCATCTTCAACAAACTGCGTACTTCAAAAACACCAAAAAGCTGCGTTTTTTTTTATTTTTTAAGTGTTAAGTAGAGCATGAGTGATTCTTTTCAACGTCTTTCATTGATTGATCCAGGCATTTAGTACATTCTAATTCCAGTAATTCTGGGATTTTTTTTTTTACCTGTCAGGACTAAAGCCCCAGTTAAAAAACAGAACCCAGAAATGCAGATCTAGCATGACCAAGATGGGTCTCCTTGGCAGTCAAATTCTGTTGACTGTGGATTTTGAGTGCAGGAGCAGGCCGGTGAATAGCTGTGTTAATATCTGCCTCGATGTGCCAGAATCACAGATTAAGCCTTATAAATTTCTGATAGGGTTAAACAGGGACTATTGCAGCTCTTTCACAAACAAGGAAATAGGAAACAACTGGCAGGAGCCCCAGCCCTTTGTCCCACGTGCAGGTTTGCAGCCATGGGTGGGTTTGGAAGCTGAGCATTTACATCATAAATTGCTGTTGCAGGAGGTAGCCAAGCCCTGCGATAGTGCCATGCATCTCGGTGCACATCAGCATCAGGAGTGTTCTTTGCCACAGTCACAGTGGAGAGTGCGGTGCAGTATTGTGGGACATGCTGATGTATCTCTGCCTTAGAGTGTAAAAGCTGCATTAATTTCTTGAATTCCTCGTTTCCCTCCTGATACTGTCCTTTGCAATACTCCTGCATCACGGTCCCTGGTAACTCCTTCCCTGTCTCCAGCAGAGCCCTTCACTTGGAGTCCTGTGACTGTTTCTTCTCTTGCTAAGAAGATTTTCTGTAGGTGGGAAGAACGGAAACAGGAATTAAAAAAGACACCAGGAGAGAAAAATACCTGAAAGTATCTTAAGATAGCAGTGGGAAAATACTCTGTCAAAGGGAGAGACCTGTGAATCAGTCAAATTTTTTGTTAAACGTTCGTCATCGTTAGCTGCTGGGAGGAATTGCACAATCATGATTATTTGTGCAAAGATTATTGTTGTGTGTTTGCTCTAACAGTGCTTTCTGCATTTGGTACTCCATTGGTTTAGACGGATGAAGTTTGGGAATGAGCTTGGGAGAGAGTAAGAGAGATTCTGATGCAAGTTCGCTTGAATTAGATAACTGGTGCTCTTTGGCTTAGCTGAAAAATGCCATTCTGAAGCTTTCTTAGGATTTGAAAACGTTGAACTCCTTTGCGGGTGAAGAAACAGTTGCTTAGCTTTGGCTTGGTTGCAGCCTGTGACAAAGTGTTTAACAGAAGGATGTGGATGGTAGATGCTTGAATAAAATAGTGTGACTTCTTTGAATTATGAAATCGATCCCAACAGTTTGAATTCCAATGCCCTATAACTGCTTTGTCTGTCTGAGATTGCGAACTAAAATATTTGTGTGGTTTTTCTAGGGTTTTTTTTCTCCTGGAAACTTTCATTATCAGGTTTCAGTCTGAATATTTTTATAGACCCAACCTAGGGTTACATTTCCTTTGTATGTATGAAGAAAATCTTAGAATCTATCAGTGATACAGCTATGAGCCAAGAGGACATGGTCTATCAGTCTTTGGGGAACATGCAAAGGTCCAGCTCCTCAAACCTTCAGATCTGAACCTTTCTTCCTACTGTCATAAGTATTTAAGTGACTTTTTCATCATCTTTTTGGTTACATTTGTATGTGTGTCCAATGCATGCCTTTTTTTAATGATGGTTTAGGACAGACCCACTTTTCAAGTATCTTTTTGATGCTTTCAGGAAGTGACACTGGGATTGGACATGCACTGGCTAAATACCTGGATAACCTGGGTTTTGTTGTGTTTGCTGGGGTTTTGAATAAGGACGGACCTGGAGCTGAGGAGCTGAGGCAGACCTGTTCTCAGAGACTCTCCCTCCTGCAGCTGGATGTAACCAATGTCACCCAAGTCAAGGAAGCCTATCTAGAAGTCTCAGAGAAGGTGCAAAATACAGGTACAGCTGCTTTCCGCTATATTGGGAGTATTAATGTAGTTGCTTACAAAGTGCATCCCTTAACCATTGGCTGCATCTTGGCTTATGTGTCTATGCCACAGTCTGTGGGCAAGCGGGGTCTTTGTATTGATGACCCCTGATTTAGGATAAATGAAAAAGGGGAGTGAGTACTGTGTATCTGTAGCTGCAGATCATCTCTGCTTTGATCTGGAGGCACCACCCAGCTCATGAGTTTAACCTTTATGGAGTTGATTTCCTGCTGTGTAGCAGCCCTGTGCTTTCTACTCTTTCCAGGACTCTGGGGCGTTGTGAACAATGCAGGCATCCTGGGCTTCCCTGCTGACGGCGAGCTGCTCCCCATGAGCATGTACAGGAGGTGCATGGAGGTGAATTTCTTTGGGGCTGTAGAGCTGTCCAAGACCTTCTTACCCTTGCTTCGGAAATCCCAGGGGAGGCTGGTTAACATATCCAGCATGGCAGGTGAGCTGAACTAAAGCTCCAACTAAGTTTCTGGTGCAACAGGAACAGCTAACTTGTGTGTCAGTTGGTCCTGCTTGTCAATATACCTTGGGAACTGGCATCTATGTAATAAAGGCAGGTTTTTCTTTCGTTTGGGAGACTATTCCTAGAAACAAGCCTTTAAAGTAGAGGAATTTAATGTGGCTAAAAATACACTAGTATATAAAAGACAGTACAATTCAGACCTTGTGTTACAGATGCTGAGTGATAGCTTTGTGAGCTTCCAGAAAGAGGGGTGGTAAATCACAGATGCTTCTATAAGATGTTGCAGCAGAAGTCTGTGACCACCTTAGTTTGCATGTCGTAGAGATGCCCCAAAGCTGTCTGTCTTATACAGAGACAGTTTTTCTTCCATTTGGGCTGATTACAGTTAAAGTTTTGGCCTCTTTTTAATACTTTGGGTTAAAATTGAAGCATAAGTGTATTTTGGGTATGTTAGTGACATTTGCCACTTGTGACATTCTATAATAAAAGATAGGTACTACAGGTGGGCAGCCCCACCTCTGCACCCTCGTAGGGCTCAGGTACTATAGGTAGAAAGCACAATGATAAAACGTCAGGTGAAGAGAAGCATTTTGGTCTTTAATAGCAGAAGGCAGTTTTATTTTTTGCTGTATCCTGTGGCTCTTTCCAGAGTGCACAGTCCTAGAGCACAGTCTGCTAATAACCTGGGACCTGAAAAGAGTGTGTGTTTGTATTTCTTTAGAAATATTTTGTTTAAAATTACTTTAGGCTAACTTATTAGCAAAATGGTACTTTTTCATTAACTTTTTAGAAAATTATTAACAGCATATAATATGCTCTCCATTTTTGTCCCATAAATTGTGTCTTGTGCTTAGTGTACACTTGCCTTTATGACGTGACCTTGTGTCCTAGGAGGACAGCTGAGGTGCTAAGATGTAGGAATAGAAATAACACGGTATCTGGTAGCCAACAGCTGAGGAGCAAGAATGCTCCTTTGAAAATGAGACCTGCTTAGAAGCAGGGTGTGATGATGCTGGGAAGTATTTTGGCTTAAGATCCTTTGAGGATTTACTGTATCATCTGCTTCCCAAATTTTCCTTTTCCGTGTCTTCTTGGATCCTTATTCTCGTACAGCTGGTGTCCACTCAAATCCTGCTGATTGCTGAGGTGGCTTGTGCAAGCACTACTTTGTGCTCGTGGCTTATGTTGAGGATGTGGCCTCAGCCTAGCTTTGACCCTGCTGACTTTTGTTTTCTTTTTTTAATCCCAAGTATGTTTTGTATCTGCATGCCCCTGTTTATGGTTCATTGCTGACAGTTGAAGAAATCAGGACTGAATCATCAGAAGGACATTTCTGGTGTTGCTCTGCCCACCAGCCCTTGTAAAAGAGACAGAGGACAGACCTCTGTTTTCTCTGAGCACCCAAGCGTGCTGTTGATGTTTGAGTCAGATGTCTTAATTCTTGGCATGAATCCCGGAGCTGCCTTTCAGGGATAAATGGAGAGCTTCCCTTTGCTGAGTAATTTGCCCTTACAGGAGCTGATAATGACCGTGCTTAAATTAGAGCTGTTTGCCCAGATGTTCTTGCACGCAGGCTGGTTTGGGTAAATAGCTTCCTCTTAACGCAGGGTCTGAGGGTCCTTTGGTAAAACATTAGCAGAAAAGTTAGTGAGGTCTCATTGTGCTGAATCTATTCCTGTCTGTGTGGAGCTAATCTAGCTGGGCTCGAGGTTAGCCTGACCTCAAAGGGAAGGAGTATGTGATTCAATTGGCTCAAACCAATTGAAACTCAAACTTATTCAGATGCATACAGAAGAATTATTAACGTATAATTGGCCTTACTTCTTCAAAGGAATGATTCCTTTGCCATTGCAGTACGAAACCCAATAAATATCACCATTTTCAACCTCAAAGTTCTCCTGTGTTGAATTATTTTATTTTAAACATTCAAATACTTTGAATGTGTTGAAATTCTTGAAATGGAGGCTGTACGGGCAGGAGTGATGAACCTTGAGGAGAAGGGTTGCCCATTCTCCTCCCTGCTGTGCCAAGACATGTGGCCTGTGGTGGCTGTGATGTCCACTAAATCCGGCAGTGATACCCTGTGGGAGGGTGTGTGTGTGCTGAAGAAGGGGGAGATGCTCAAATCAAAGCATCTTTGGATTTTTCTAAAGCTGAATAAGTGACAGTCTGCCAGGTTTTGGAACAGAGGAAATCTCTGTATTTGGAAGATACCCTTTTCTGGAGTCTTTTCTTTTGTAAACATATGGATGTGTTTTAAATTTACCTAAAATACTAGCTGTTTTCTATCTTTCCCATCTGAACAAATGCTGCTGGGATTGGAGAAGATGGGATATAACTATAGGCAGATCTGCTTCTGTGCTGTGTCTCAGGAGTCCTATTGCCCTTGGTGCATGATTCCAAACAAAGCCTTGGTTTGTCCACAGAGGCTTTCCCCACTCTTGTGCTGTTGTCTCTGGTCTTTCTGAAGCTAGCTGGAAAGAACAGGAAGACAACTTGGCTTTATAAAGCTAGAACTGAGATTACATACACTGGGGTAACTGTGGTTTTTAGTAGGAGCTTGAATTTCATGTTAGTGACAACAAGAGCAGTGGCATTAAATTATTGCTTCACTATTTATGTGGACTAAAACATTATCTGTTTCTGATACCAGCAATCGCATCTTTTCAGCATTTTTTACCCTTAAATGCAATACAGTTAATTTTTTTTCTGCCATACGAAGTGTCTTAACAGGTGTTACTGAGCCTAACTAACTGCTATAAGCTACTGCTAATTTACAACTTTCACTTTTTTTAATGTCTAGAAAGAAAATATTCCCTCACTAACTCATCTCTAACCTCAGTGAGAGACACATCATTTTGGTTGTGCTATAATCTTCCTCCTAACTCGTGAAAATAAAGTCTGGGAAGAGCCACCATTGAGCTTTATCTTGTTTGTATTGCTTCTGCAGGAGGCATTCCGCTACCGAGGTTTGCTGCGTACGGTGCATCAAAAGCAGCTCTGTCCATGTTTTCTGGAGTAATGAGGCAAGAGCTTTCCAAATGGGGAGTTAAAGTTGCTGCCATTCATCCGTCAGGCTTCCGAACAGGTTGGTATTTGACATTTTGGGTAGTTCGTTCTGCCTTGCCTCTTTTCCTGTGGTCCGGCACTCCCACACAGGCCTCA
>NW_010415968.1:27500-37127 GCF_000710305.1 Buceros rhinoceros silvestris | reverse complement strand
CTTTCCCTGTAGTCCGGCATCCTCAAACAGCCCTGACCGATTCTCAGCAGTTGGACTTTCCCCCTGTTCTTCACATTGGTTATGGAAAGTAATATCTGTGTGTTTTGTGAGAGCTGCTCCCTCCAGTTCTGCCCACTGCCCACCCTGTCCTGGGAGGGTAGGCTTTCTCCTGGGCAGAGCTCTCTTTGCTTTGAGGCAGGGCAACATTCAGGCAATTGGCGCCTTCCCTTTGCTCTAGCTTTGAAGTTAACAAGCCGAGTATCGTGGTGTGTTTGAGTGTTGCAGCTTGTCTTGCGTGAGAGCTCCAGGACTCGCTGGCAGTCCTACCCTTCTCAACGTCAGAGCTGTCTTTATTGGGCTGCTCAGTCTTGCAGCAATAGCTGCCATCCTGCTTACTTGCTGTCAATATTACTCTGTATGGTCTCTGATCTTTCCTCTCCTCCCCTCCGCTGTGCTCCTGCTGCCTTCTGTTCCAAAGCCTCCTCCCCCTTCTGCTGCTCTGAGCACTTTCTGCAGAGCCCAGATGAGGAGCCCAGGTTACAGAGTCATCTCCTGCTGCACACACCCCCTCTGCACTCTGCGCCCACCCAGGAGCGGGGTGGGTGTCATACAGGTCCCTGCAGTGTGGACATGCCTGCCAGCCACCTGAGGACAACATCAGATCCCACTGCTGCCTGCTGAGCAAGTCCTGGTGACTTCACTGAGACAATTTTTATTCTGATAAAACCCAGAATGGTCTTTTTCATAAAACCCTGCTCCCTTGAATGTCCCCCCTCCTGGGGGGGGGCCCCATGGGGCACTGGGCTCTGGCAGCACCTGCGTTGTCAGTGGTACCTGCCTGAGGTTTTACCTTCAGGGCCCTGCTTAGCTGTTGTCGGACCTCTGGATCAAAACTTCATGCATCAAAACCAGTCACTGCATTGAGATTTAAATATTTATTAAAAAATTTTTCTTTATTTGCAGTACTTAATTCATGATAGTTCGGCAATGAATGCATTGGAAAAGACACTGCTTTCATTCCTACGTGATGCACATGGGAGTAAAATAGATATTTTTTTAAATTCTGACCTAATACAAGTATTATCCTTTATGAATCTAGTTATAAAATACCAATGTCACTCGTGAAAGAGGAGCTTAGCACTTGGTGAACCCAAGTGAGTCTCGTTAGTCTCCTGTCCTTCCTCAGTCACTCACATCTGTTAATAAATACTAAATAAAAACACCCACGAAATCAATGAGGACAGAATGGCAAGGGGGCTGAAAATGCTGACTTGGCTGTGAGAGCACCTTTTTAGGTGGAGCTAGTGACCAAAGGGTGCCTGAACGCCATGCTTTTTGTGTAGTCTGTGCTCGTGCTTTCCCTTCTCTTCCAGGTAAAGGCACTGGCAGCTAACCACCTCTTTCGTCTGTTCTTCACTGACCCAGTTTAGAACAACTGTGAATCAGGGCAGTAGTGGAGAACAACTTACTGATTATTAATTATAGATGATTTTTTAAAGAAGATTCAGCCCCCAAACCACTTGTTAACCCGTGATGTTGCTACCTCAGGTATTGAAGGCACACCTGACCTGTGGGATAAACAAACAAAGGAGCTGATGGAGAAGCTCCAGGCAGACACAAAGCAAGACTACGGTGAGGACTACCTGCTGGGGCTGAAGAGCTACTTCCTGCACATGCCCATGCACTGCGACGCCGACCTCTCTCCCGTGCTGAATGCTGTCCTGCACGCTTTGCTGGCCAAGAGACCACATGGCTTGTACACCCCTGGCAAAGGGGCTTACATGTCCCTCTGCATCTTCTGCTACTTTCCTCTCTGGTTCTATGACTTTTTCATGAGTAAGATGGCGAGTACTGAGTCTGTCCCAAGTGCTCTGAGAACATCAGAAGCTGAAAGTAAGGATCTCTAAGGCATCCCTCAGCATTTCTCTTGGTGATAACTGGGGGAAACACTCTGTTTTAAAACACTGCTATTTATTGTACTGTCTTTGTTATATTGCATTTATGCTGCCTTGCATACAGAAGTAAGTCTTTGTATGAAGGTTCAGGAAAAGCAGTGGGCAAACAGAAATGCAGCTATCCCCAGATGGGGCATTTTTGGAGGAATCCCAATGTTTTCCTGATATCTTTGTATCCTGCCTTCTGTGTAAGGTATCTCATGAAGTTATGTAGTTCCTGACTGCTTCAAAAGGTACCACTAACACACAGACAACCTATCTTTTTTTTTTTAAAACAAAAAAAAATGCCCTTGAGAATCAAGCACCTTCTTAAACATTTTAAGGAGTTCCATATACTCCTATCACTGGAGAGTTTTAGAAATGTCTAGTGCAAGTCTTTCTCGCTACAGCTTCAGCCTAATATGTTTGATTTGTTGCTTCTGTTGCTGTTGGACCTGAGAAATGATTGACCTTTTTGTCCCCTAAGTTTTATGAAGTAGAGTTCTGATGTTTATAATGTGTATTAGACTAAGCAATTAGATGGGGGGAGGAGGGGAAATGAACAAAGACAAATCAAGACCCTCACATAGAAGCAAACGATCTTCCTACAGTATTAGAAAAAGTAGTAGTAAGTTGGTAGGCTTACCAGCAGTAAGCTGGTGTGATATGACTGTCTTGGTCATTCTGTGCATTGCCTTGTATATGCCTGTGTTTCTTTAATTACTAGTAAACTGATTTCATGTCTGCTTTTTGTATAATGCCTTATTTGGTTGCTGAATTTATGAAGTACTCACATTTTTGCCTATTTCTCCTGACACCTTCCTGTGTCCCCCTTTGCTTGGGGGAGAGTTTGTGCTCACTCCTCTAAGACCAGTCAGTCTTCAGGCTGGCTTTACTGGAGTTCAGTGTTGATCTTCTTGATCGATTTTTGTTGCTCCCCTTTCTTAAATTTGTTCTAGGAACATCAGGTGCCCCCCCGATGCTGGATGTCCCTGTGCCCTGTACCATGAAACCCTCACCAGTGCCAAGAGGTTGCTCACTGATATCTTTCCTACGCCACTTCCTTTTTGCACTGACTGTCACATCCTCGGGCTTTGAAAGGCTGTGGTATTTCTGAAGAAAAGCCTCACCCCCTGGAGTTCCCTGCTTTGGCCATGTCTCCTGTGCCTTGCTTTGATAAGAGGCATTTCTTTTCTGATGATGAAAAATTAGAAAATTCTGGGCTTTAAATGTGGATGCACCGTTTTTCTTTCCCTTCTGAGCAACTTCTAGTCTGCTGTCGTGATCCTGCTTGGTGATCTTCCCTTACAATCGGCTGAGCAAAAACACAGTTTAATTTGTATTTGTAGTATTCCTTCCCTCTCCTTACAGCATCTTTTGTATCAGTGCCAAACTCCTGTAAATGCACAGAGGATGCTCTGCAGGCTTGGCCCACCGTTTTAATTTGTGTCCCAGTGTGGAAATCCTCCCGTCCCGTACGTTTTGTCATGATTGCTGCTTTTGTTACTGAGGCTTAATCTCCTGTGGGTTTATATCAGTCTCCTGACTAGGCTTTTGCTTTCCTTTGAGAAAGTGTGACCAGAGAAAATCTGGGAGTCATTCTAGCTCTCTGCCTATTTCTTCCTTTATCTATTTCCCAAATTTTCTGTTTGTCAGAAAAGTGCATAATAAACCCCCCCATAATTAGTAAGTGGGTTGTTGTAACTCTTTGTCTCATCTTTTGTGCTTTTTGGGGACCACTGCTACCGCCCCTAGTTTTCCAAGCTGTCTTTGTTCCCCTAGTAGGAACGCACCAGAGAGGAAGGTGGGTGGGGACCTTCTCCAGGGAAAAGGGACAAGGTGGCAGTCGGTGTCTTGGTTTGGGCAGGATAAAATCCCAAATGGCTCAAAGGCCATTTGTGACTGAAAAGAAAGGGGTGCGGAGCCGGGGGCATGCTGGCCAGCAGCCTCAGAATTCTGTCTACCTTCAGGGAGAGGGAACTTGCCACCAGTCTGGCTATCTCCATTCCATCTGAGACAGAGGCGGCTGTTTTTCCCTTAACACTCAATTTTGGTGTAATCTAGGCAGGCTGGAATTTTGCCCTTAGGCATGTGGTACGTTATACAGCCAACATTCCTCTTAGCAGCCAGTCAGCCGCTTTGCATAGCAATCTTCGTATCAGTCTTTAACTGTTGCTTTCTTATTTGGCTGTGGTTATAAAATGTGATTTTTTTTTTCTCCTCTGCACTTAATGGGAATATTATCTTGCACAATGCAAACATATTAAACTAGGCATCTGCGTGGAAGATTTTATTTCTCTTTTTTTTTTGACATATTTCCCAGGAAATTTGTGTTCTATATAGTCATTTTGTATCTCTTCACCTAACTACAGATATTTTAGTGAGTATCAAATAATTGTGCTATCAAAGATTGTTATTGTTTTGTTCCTACAGGGATCTTTGTGTTTTAAAGATAATTCTGTTGTAACACATTATTGAATTATGTGTCTTTTAATGGGCTGTTGTATTAGAGGTAAATTTCTTTTCCTAATGGCTTGCATTGCAAATAATCCAAACTGTGAGCTGGGAGAACTGCAGAATAAACTGTCGGTGGTTGTAGCTGACGTGCCCGAGTGGATGATAAAGCTGATGCCAGCTTGTGCTCTCGAGCAGCAGTGTCTAGGTGTTATGCTAAAAAGGCTGATCTAATACAAAGCTGGTTTAGGGGTGGGAAGAGAGATTGTCTAGTTCTAGCAGTGGAAAACCAAACTAACTACCATGATTTGGGCCAATTTTCAAAGGCAATTCTAACAAAAAGCATATGGCACGGAGAAAAGCATCTGCACAACTGACGAAATTTGCTGTACTCCTAGAAAAGGGCTAAAAACCAATACAATGCCACCCCATGCTAATCAAGTGTGTATATATTAAACACATGTGTCATTTCAAAGGGGTTATGTGCTACAGAAATGATTTAAGAGTAGGCTTTATACACGTTCCTCTGGACCAGCCTCTGGAATGCAGGTTGTGAACAAGAAGTAAATGCTGCCAGATGTTTTTTACCAAGAAAACCCCTGGCTGGTGGCCTGGGGCTCGCGCTCTCCTACTCTGCATTTATTACTCTGGCTGATATCTTCTTACTTCGTGCGTAGCTTTGGTGAGACAAAAGTGAGTTTTGAAGTCATTTGTTTTTCTAACTTTTTTAATTCTGGATCCATTTGTCCACTTTTTGAGGCCCCTGATGACAACCGTATCTAATACATGCTTCTAGCATGGCAAGCTGAGGAAGAGAAGTAAACTGTCAGGTGTTTTTGTGGATATGTCACCAGCTGGCCACGGCAGAAAGCTGTAGTGGAGTTTTGGTGACCACCATCTGCATTTCTAGCAGTGTTAATGGGTGGGACTGTCCACAGTGGAGGTAAGGAAAAGGGCTGTGAGAGTTTGAAGTGTTCAAATGAGAGCTCTGACAGAGAGTTGTGGGTTGAGTAAAACTGGTGATGTAGGAGAGTGGGCACAGAGATTAATCCTGTAAGTGCCTTCAAGCTCTGTAGGAGGTTGAGCCGCCCCTCCTGCCTGCATTAGGCTGTTCTATGGTGGCTGTTGTGGTGATGTTGATGCACAACTTTCAAGCCAAAGCCACCAATACAACATTAAATAAGTACAGTAATCCTAAAGCCCGTTTTTCACTAGTAGAGGCCAAGAACAGGGATGGGGCGAAAAGGAAGAGTCCTTTTTCCTAATTTAATGAGCATGAATAGAAACTTAGTTATTTCTAAACTAAAATACTTAAAATTTGTCCATCTGACTTAAAATGACCTCTTAGTGTTGATATATACATGAATATTACTAAATCTCAACAATTCCATGTTCCTATGAGCGTGTGGCCTGGCATGTATGAGAGGTTTTTGTTTATAGTTGAGTAAGAAAAGTCATTATAATGTTTGTATGAATTCTTTGTATCAAGAGGATGCTGCCAGGGAACTTTCAGATCTCAGTGATGTCGAAACACATTAGTTTTGCTGTAAATTGACTGGTCCAGGCACAGCATCACACAGATAAACCTCAAAAGGGTCATATTTCATCTGCTTCAGTCAGAGTCCACGTGGGGCCAGCAGCACCTATCTGTGCACAATAATATTTACAGCAAGTTTGGGACAAATACCTGAGTTTGGTCATTTTTCCTAAAGAGGCTGGTTCTGGGGTTCTTTCTGGAATAAAAAGTTGCCTGGTTTGGCCTTTTTATGGTTATGTTTTGGAAGCCAGCTGGATTCCCAAAATGATGCAACACTCAAGTGTATTGTGCATCACGGAGTCAGCCTATTTCTAGGAATGCTCAAAGAAAATTCCTTTGAAATAAAGTTCGTGCAGGCTTCAAAGGAAAAGCATTTAAACAAAAGATCTTGGCTCTTGCGAGGAAATGAACAGGAGGGTGGTTAGGTTTTTTTTAGTTCTTAAAAGTATTATGATATATAAATGGAAAGTATCATTGCTGCCAGGAAACAACCAGCACACTGGATCCCGAGACACCCAAGGTGCAATTGTTCTTGCTGGAACTTGTCAGCTGGGTACTGCTCCCCGGTATGCAGACACCATCACAGGCAGCATTTCGACAGCCAATGCTTTTGTCATCCCAGCTGAACGTTAGAGCCGTTGCTGTTCAATTATAGAGGTATTGTGGCAACCTTGAGGCAGTGGGCTTTGACCATAGGAGGGGAGGTAACTGCATTTCCTTTTAAAGCACGACTAAATCATAAATCAAGAATCACTGACATCTCATGAAAAGAGGTAAGTTTTTAAACCCTGAAATAGGATAAATGGGTTTTAGGCATGTTGTATAGGTCATCGTAACCGAAGCTAATGAATCTGTCTTTAACAACCTGTGTGAAAGTAATTATGGTGATATAAACAGTCTTCACAGGTTTAATGCCTGGAATATGTAAATTAAAAAATCCAAGTTTATATGCCTGTTCACATTGTTGCCTTCAGCGTTGGAAAGAGCATGGAACAAGCTGGAAATTAATCCCATGAGCTAAGAATTTTTATCTTGTCAACTGCCACGAGTGAGAAAAGTAAGGATGGCTTAGTGGTCAAAGGATGGCTGTCAAATCCTAGTGGAGCCAGCTCAGGCTTTGTCACTAGTCCGATAAATTAGGAGAACTCTGGGAGGTGCAGAGCATGTAACTCTTCCTATAGAGCCTTTCAGGGGTGACCTCTTAATTAGACTATTTTTCGTCTGAGAGTTTCACATTCTGGCCATGTTTCCACCCAGCCCGTCTGGAGTTGTGTTCCCTTTGAGGTATAAAAAGACACGTTTCAAACTTCAAAATAAGAGCTGAAAGTTGAGGCAAAGATCAAGGAGTGTGAGAATGAAAGATCTAAAGAAAACAAAACAACAGCAACTGGTATAAAGGGTAGATGAGGAAGGAAGGAAGTAGTGATGCTAAGGAAATGGGTTTGAGCAGGTTCAGCTCCATTGGCATGTCATGCTCTCGGTCACATTAACCTACCCACTGTCTTTCCACCACCTCCTTCAACACCTGACTTTTAAAAGGGCTATTTAAAAGACTTTGAACTGTGATAAAATTACTTTGAAGCCTTCCTTGTGTTACTTGGTTTTGCAGCATCCCTTCCCACAAAACCCTGGGGCAGGAGGTGACCTGCTCTGGCATGGGGGTGTTGTGGTGAGGACAGAGGTGGGTGCTCCAAGCTTGACCTGCTCCCAGTGGCTTTGGCTGGTAATGGGAGAAGCAGATCTCATTTCCACATCCCTGGGAATGGGGAGAAGATGGTGGCGGTGGGACAATGCACATCAGCGCTCCCACACCAAGCCTGCACAAGTCTGGCAATCCTGACTACTTTGCTCTCTTTCTTTGGAGAAAAGAATATCACACTGTACTTCGTTTCACAATGGAAAAAAAAAATTGCCCTTTAGCCGTAGTAATTTCCATAGCAGCAATCTGTGAGAGTAGGCAACGAGTGCTGACACTCCACCAACGTATGTGGAAATTTCTGATGTGTGTTCAACACAGCAAACAAGATGAAGATGTGCACCTGAGAATGGCCCAAGGGTGGTTCGTTCCCCTCCTCTGTGGGAGAATCCCACCTTTTCTGAAAAAGGGGTAGAAATCACTGTTACGGCTTCTGCATGTCTCCTAATGCCTTTAATTTCTCAAAGAAACTCAATTGGCTGCCTGAAGAACAAAATGCTGAGGGGCTGATTTAATTAAAAAGATGAATGGGGGAAAACAGAGCGAACGTGTTACAGTTATTATATGTTTTAATGTATATCATGTTGTATGCTTGGCATAATTGAGTTAAGCGAATAAGCTTAAGCAGCATTTTTGAAAAAGTTTTATCATGTAGAATCCTGTTAAAATTTCACATTGGGAGCTGTCTGCTCCATAGTCTCATTTGATTTACATGTTCATGCAATAATATAGTCGTGTTTACATGCCTTCACCCCAAATGTTGCCACTATGATTGCAAATGTGCTGCCTTAGATGTTAGTACCAGGCAGAGCTGAAAGCTGAAGACAAGCAATCTGGCTTTGTGCAATGGCAATACAGGGAGATCCTGGTCTGTGAGAGATTGGGTCCTCCCTGGTGCTGAGATGCAGCAGAGGGGAGCGCTATGTCGAGGGGCAGGGAGCTGCCCAAAGTGGTTTTTTTGGGGTGGGTTGGTTGGTTGAAATCTCTTGGAAGCATTGCTAAGCAGCAGAGATTTCCTCTGTGAAGGAGGGAGGAAATGTGGGTTTTCACCCTAAAGTTACCTAAAGCTTTTAATTGCAATATGTGGTGTCTGCACCCCACTGTCTTTTAGAGGAATTAATGACTTCACAGGAGAGTCTTTTGGTCTATCAGGAAAAGGTGATGGGGATGTTTCCTGTGTGAGCTGAGAGGCAGCTCTTGCCACCCTTTGTGTATCTTACTGCAATAAAAGTTCCCAATGCCTGCAGCAAATATTCAGTCCAAACTGTTTTGATGGAATTGGCTTAGAAGTGCCAGATGCCTCTAGAAGAGTTAAATCTTCCCTGTAGATGTTTGCACAGCCTCCTGGTACCCAATGGCACTGCTTCTGGTTTTCTCTTTTTACTCCATAGTGCTTGAACAGCTCAAGAGGACGTTCTGTTCCGGCAGTGTGTCTAGTTACATCTAGGTAAGGAGGGGGATGGGGCTGATGAACCAGAGTCTGCCTGTGATTGCCCCTCTGTTGAGGTCTGATGGTCTCATGTTCCTGGGGTCAAATACGCCGCCATGGAAACTGGTTCCCCAGAGCCTCTGCTTGGTCTTGATTTGGGCTGGTCTTGACAAGTCCTTGCTCCTTTGCTGTTTGGCATGCAGCAACGCATCTTGTGGAATCGCTATGACTAACGTGAAGGGACAGCCACTGTAAGACTGGTTCTGGCTTCGCTACTGCTTGTGGTGGCTCTGAGGTACCTGTCGGGGTCCTACCTGAATGCGTGATGTACCTACTCAGGCCTTTTTCTTTCCAGAGTGACATTACTCCTGTTTGCTCAAGCAGGACAATGCTTACATGTCAGTTATGTCACAGCTGCCTCCATCTGACAGCTCCTGTGTGTATTACCTCTAGGAGAGGAGTCACCGGGAGTGAAGATAAATGCTGGCTCTCCTGGGGGGAATGGGCAGTTAGATTACGTCCATCAGTATGTCACTGGCACGCGTGCAGATCGGCAGGGATGGTGGCCGCGCACCCG
>NW_010415968.1:23656-27391 GCF_000710305.1 Buceros rhinoceros silvestris | reverse complement strand
CCCAGCCAGTGCAGACTGCAGGAGCTACTGCAGGAGCCCCTAGAGAGAGAGCAAATATCCATAGAGAAATTAAAGCTCTTCTGGCTTGGCTTCTTTAACATTTTGAGGCCCTGCTGTAACCTGGGCTGTTCCTGCTTCTTAATGGGTGATTCTACCTGTAATAAATTCCTGGTGCAGTAATTAGGTTTCTAATACCGAAGCATTTAAGTCAAGTGTCTTAATTTTTACACTAATGAACTGGGATTCCCCATGGGCTGTCACACAAGCTGTTTCAGCATTAGAGATCTCTCCGTGCCAAGTATTGCTGGTATCTTTAGGGAAGCAGCAGTAGTTACAGCAGTTTGTTTCTCCTGTCACCACTCCATGCCATCGAGCTGTTTGCTCTCCCCTTGTGTCAAGGGTGACTTTGACAATCCAATTCCCTTTAGGCAGTGGAGCTGGTTTCTAATTTTTCCCTCGAGCAGCTTTCTACCGGCTTCCAACCTAAACCAGCCAAATCTCATCTTTCTCCCTGATCTGATCTGTTGAGAGTCTGCGGTATGACTTGGGACAAGTGGCAAAGGTGAAAAGTAGGTGTTGCTGGCACCTCTGTGCTGGTGCTCATGGGCACCTGGGGTAGGACTTTGCTGGCCAACACTATCGGTTAAAAATCCCCTTTCAGAAAGCAAAACATGCTGCTGCCTGCTTGGCTGCGACACCTCAGGCAACTGCTTGGAAAGCAATCAGAGCCAGCAGCTCTTTGACGGCATATTAACCACACTTTGCTAAATATTTACAGCATATTTACACCTGAATTTTAGCAACAAGCCCTTTTGAATACAGAGATGCTTTAGGCTGTGAGGAAAGATGCAACATACTGAAAAAAAAAAGTCCTGAGAATCCCTAAAAGTCATGCTCGTTTTACCCAGCATAAACATCTCCTCTGCAGTGGAGCTATGGTCTCTTTAACCCCAACAATCTAGTTGCCGTGAGATTTAACAGCAGGGAGATGAGCAGATGATTTATTTGGCTGTTCTTCTGTTGTAGCAGTAGATGAAGAGGAAAATCAGGCTGAGGTAGAGAGGAGGTAACCACCTGGAGAATATGGAGAAATGCAGGGATTGCCATGGCTGAGTTTCTTCGGGGAAGACTGGTGTTTTGGGAACACGTCGCCTTGAGGTCTGCTGCCAAGAGGGACAGGAGAAATGGCTCATGTTTCCAAATGACAGAGGTGGAAATGATGAGAAGCAAGAGAATGCATCATGGTGTGTTGTGAGGAGCCAGCAGGAGCAAGCTAATGAGGCATCCCAAACAGTAGGTGCAGTAAATTCAATTAGCTGCAGGACATCTCCCGTCTAACCTGATGCTGCCTTTCCAAGGTGCCAGGGGATGGCCTTGGTCTGGTGACCATGACCCGCATAGTCAGAGGGGTTCCACAAGCTTAATTTGGTAATACTGAACTGCTTCCACCCCCGCCAGGCCAGACTAGTTCTTACTGGTGCAGTAATCGGCTCTAGAGAGCAGAAGAAGGTCTCTGACTCGGCAGCTTTTTGTAGGGGGATTTTGTTGTTTTTATAAAACCAGCATCATTGTCCTCATTTGCATTCTTGGAACCGGACATGTCTCCAGTTACTGATATTGCAACATTAGACCTGCAGCAGGTCAGTGTCACTACCTGCATGGGTCTATAGGAAGCTGTTTTCCATAAGCAAGCCTGGGCTTCTTTTTCTTTTAAAAAAAATTATGTTTGTGTGCTCCGTGAACGTAAAGCTAGTGATAAAACAGCGGGAGCCAATCTGAATGAGCTATGGAGGTGGTTTGCAGTCACTTGCACAGTACGTGCTGTCCTAAATGAAAGCCTTATTTAATTTCAACAGAAATTAAATCTGCCAATTTTGTTTCTGGGCAAAGGAAAGAGAGAAGTGCCAACGATTCAACCTCCTTGCAGTCACACATCTCCCCTCCCTTAACTAAACTCACCGAGCTGAGGCAACCAATATTCTCACCCCGAGTAAATGCTTACTGCCAGAAATGCTTAGAATGGGATTCACAGGATGTTCTGATTAAAATCTCAATCTTTGCAAACAACAAAAGCCAAGGGAAAAAAATTACAGGGTTGAATTTGCAAATGGAATAATATTTCATGACCAGTTCAGAAGATATTGTGAAATCTTGCCAGGCATGAGAACCATCGCAGTATGATGTGCGTGTAGCTGGCTGTCCAGAGCCTTCCCAGGGCTCCTTGTTTGTTTATTCTAAACAAAAAAGCATTCTGGGGGGAGGAAGCCAAGCCTTAACACCAGCAGCCTCTTTTCTTGTGGTCATCTAATGTTCACTGGGGAAGCACAAATGGTTTGAAGCCCGTCAATCCCTTGGCAGGACTTAACTCTTTGTTTGTAATGTCTGAATAGATACCATAGTTTAGAATTAAACAAAACCAAAACAAAATGTGAGGAAATGAGAAAAACTGTGATTTTGCAGCAGCTGCCACCAAGGGCTTGTTCAGTGATGGAGTTTGTGCAGCCAGAAGGGCAAGTTGTTCTGCAGTTAAGCAGGAGATGCTATAGTTGTGTCACCATCTGCCATCTGTCATGAAAATGCAGCTGAAAAGGCAGAAAGGGTGGAATTTACAGCACGCTTGCATCCTTGCAGCGCTGGGTGCCCTCTTTGTCCTGCAGAAACACCAC
The DNA here is from genome assembly GCF_000710305.1 of Buceros rhinoceros silvestris. NCBI lineage: Eukaryota > Metazoa > Chordata > Aves > Bucerotiformes > Bucerotidae > Buceros > Buceros rhinoceros. The sequence continues at coordinate 24,725 of NW_010415968.1, read as the reverse complement.
TCAGCTTCAGCGAGGTAAAATTGTGATTGGCCAAAAGTGATGGATGTCTGTGAAGATGGCCATATGGTGGTTTGCGATGGGTGGCCAGCCATCTGTGTGCTAACGATCGAGACGGGCTCTTCCTGAGGTTACTCCCCAGATGGCAGCGGGAGAGGCTCAGCCTTTCTGTGACTGGATGGGTGACCACGATCCTGTCATGGATCGAATGGGCAGGGCGCAAAGGCAAGGGAGAACTGAAGACAGCCCCAAGATAATCTTATCAGACAGAGCAGTTCCTTGCAGAGCTGGCTTAGCTGCTAGTTTGAGGAAGTGCCTAGGACTTCAGAGCAAAGTAATTTTTGCTTTCTGTCACACAGAGGCCTTCAGCTGACTCAGCTGAATTTGGTTTAAATTTGAGTGCCAATAATCAGCGCTGAAACACCTACTTAGAAAAACCAGAAACAGGACAGCTCACAGAAGTCCTGGCAGAGCTAAGCTATGTCCTCTCTCCTGACCCTGAGATTAGAGAAGTGAACAGCAGCTTCAGCCTTTCCCCTTCAAGGTGCCGAGAGTGGCATTATTTTCCTTTGGGGACTTTGCATCCCGGGCAGCTGAAGGGACGATCTGACCATACCACAAACATTAAGGCTTCGTGGTGTGCACCGTTTGCCCTGGGGTATGCTGTGTTCCTTCTACCTGATCTCCTACAGTGGTTTCATTAAGTTTAAGATCCACTCAATTTAAAGGTCTGTGTGTGGCAAAATTTTGACATATGCTAATGTGACTTGGGAAGCCGCAATTAAGTGCCCCAGAGCAGCAAGTGCCCGGTTCCTGGACACGAGTCCCACGGGGTGCTGATCTGCATCAGGCATCTGACTGCTTCTAAATGTTTCGCCGTACAAGATGCACCTGAGCTCACATAAGACCCCTGTTGTAAGCTGGATCTGGGTGCACTTCTTCAAAGTCCCCTGCTAACATCTCCACCACCAGCCTGTTCTCACCTCCAGCAGAGCAACACCACTGTTCTTTTAGCAGCGGGGATCACCTGCATTTTCAAGCGTGATGCCAGAAGGAAGCCAGATAATGCAGT
>NW_010415968.1:21803-23510 GCF_000710305.1 Buceros rhinoceros silvestris | reverse complement strand
TTCCTGCTGCTTTCCAAGCTGCTGAAAAAATTAAAAAGACAATAATGTATTCCGTAGTAGACAAGTAAAATAACAAGAGTAATTTAATTTTAATTTTTTAAATCTCTTTCATCTTGCAAAAATTGCAAGGAGGTTTAAAACTCGATGAAAAGATGTAAAAAAGAATACTTAAGAATAATAAGAGGTAGAGTTTGCCTCAGAACAGGTTTATTGTGTTGGTGGGATGTATCAGACATCTCCATGTAGGAACATATATACCATTTTATTTTCCTTATTGAAGATCTGTTGAAAGGGAAGGCTGCTCAGCAAAGAGGCCGTAAGAAAACAAAGTTATTCGCAGCTATACAGTTTATTCTCCTCAGGGCTCTTAGAGCTTTTGCCAGCTGGGAATTGGATTTACCATCTCAAGAAAACATGCAAAGTTCCTCCTGCTCCTGCAAACCATGACGTGACCTCCAGGAAATGCTATGGCATCTTCTCAAAGGAGCACGCTTGCTATCCCCATCCCTTCGCTATGGCGTTCTTCAAATGAACCAAAGCGTTACCTGCTTTTGGTGGTGTGCGCTGTGGCTCCAGCAGCACGCAGCTGGAGAAGGGGCTGTGTCCTGCTTCCCCCCTGGGAAGGGCAGAGGTGCTGACAATGTTAGCCAACCTCACACAAACGTGTTTTGCTGCTGGGCTCAGGAACACTGTGAGGTGAGGGAGCTGCTGGCGGACTTTGGGACCGGGTTTATACAAGAGGGCATTTAGCCAAGTGTCTCTCTGGTTCACTCTAGTGCTACTTTTATACCAGACATGAATGAGTCGCTTACTTAAATTCTACCCCTTTTTATAATTTTCTATAAATCCGTAGGTACCTAAGCTTGCTACAGATCACTAAATAGTGTAATGTGTCTCTGACAGCGGCATCCATCAGTTCCTTTTTGCTGAGCGCAAAAGATTTGTGCATGACTAAAACGTGTTCACCGATCCTGATGTGAAGATGCCCAGAGACGGAGCCTACGCTGGTGAGCTCTTCCCCAGCTCTTCCCCCACGCAAGCCTTTGCCTCCAGGTACAGCACTGGGGCAGTGCCTCTGTTTTAACATGCCAACACCAGCTGTGATGTACAGGGAAAAGGAAAACATTGTTTCATGTGGCCATGCCTGCCCCAGTAAATCTGTCTACGGGATGTAACTGGAAATCTGATGATGCACTTTAATTAGTCAGCTAATTGGGAGATGAGTTAATTTTTGTGTCAAGCTGTGCAAACTCATCAATGGGTTTGGAATCATCCAAACCTGGAACCAGCCTGTTTGACATGCCTCTGATAGCCTTTTCCTTTTCATTTTTCCTCTGCACTAACAGAGAGGTTAACATTATTTATTCTTCCCAGAAAGAAAAACAATATCAAGTGTTCTAAAAGCTGTGACCTGAAGGCTTTCACTGTGTTGTGCAGGCAAGGGCAAGGCTTGTATTCAGAATTGCAGCGAGGTAGATGACAACAAGGATCAACATAATAAAAATTAGTCAGCTGAAAATAAAAGGAAAAAAAAAACCCTAAACCAAAACCCTGGAGACTAAATATTTGCTGCAAAATGCAGTGAAACAGGTATAAAGAGGTGGTTGTTCAGAGTTGTAAAGACCAAATTACCTTTCCAGCAAAAGGACTGCTAAGTGAGGTTTCCATCCCACCAGCAGCTGCTGCCGGCTGACGGCAGGGGCGTTT
>NW_010415968.1:20503-21706 GCF_000710305.1 Buceros rhinoceros silvestris | reverse complement strand
TCAGTGGCTTTTCTGTGAAATAATGGGGCAATTACGCCTTGTTGACCTCGAGAGTGTTTGTAGAGAACAAGGAGTCGGTCAGGGCACACTGCCATGGTGGCAGAGCATCGTCCACCAGCAGGAGCTCCAGTGTGTCTCTAGGACAGGAAACCTGAATTTTATTGGGTTTTTTTGATTGCAAATAAGAGCCCTGGCTGCTCTGATGCTGGCTGTCGCAATGTCCTCAGTCCTGCACAATAGCTGTGACCTGTGCAAAGTGTGGGAGTAGGTCCTCCGGCTGTGCTGGGGTGGATGGAGGCAGTTGTTGTCCTCTACCCGTACTGCGGTGCCAGGTGATGCCAAATCTCTGTTTCATAGCCATGAAGGGCAGCGTAACGCGGGAGCGCTGCACAGCGCAGATGGGCTGAGCTGCAGAAGGTAACAGCACTTCCCAAATTTTTTCTCCAGTGCCTTATCTTCTGAAGCTAATGAAGATTTGAGGGGTAATGTGAATTGCTGCATAAATTTATATCCTTGGCTAATTGCATCAGCATTTTGCTTTGATGAAAGTCTAGTATAAGATGCTAAGAGATTAATAACTTACAACACCAATAGCTACTTGACAAAAAACCGAAAGTTGGTGATTGATTGACCGTCTGATGATTCATGGAGCCATGAGTCAGCTCACCAGGAGATGTTTTTAAGGGTTCAGTGGAAGACTATTTCAACATGTAAAGGATTATCCCTTAGAAAAAACCTAAACACTGTCAGAGCACCATTCAGGCTACTAAGATGAAGGTCACATTGTTCTACCCACTGAGACAAGACTCATCACCACCCACAAGTTGCTTCAATCATCTCTAGCTTTTTCCCCTCCTTGACTGACAGCCAGTCATCTTACCAGGTGGTCAGAAACACTACTGAAGGTGGTCAGAGCCAAGCAGCTCGCAGGCCAGGGCTGCTGCGAGTGCAAGCGTTACGAGCGTTTTCACGGCCAAATTGGGTTGAGGCAGATAGTGTCTCTTTAGCTTGGGGTCTGACAGAAGGACAAGCACTGGTATTCTTGTACAGTGCTGCCAGCACCTCTGTGTCAGATGGTTGGTAGTAAACAAATTATTACCTGGCAGTCAGTTGGAAATGGAAACTCATCCACTCAAGGTTTCTAAGGACAGAAAAAAGCCCTGCGAATCGAGGGCCACATCCTGCATGGTTGTGAGCATTCCT
>NW_010415968.1:1388-20432 GCF_000710305.1 Buceros rhinoceros silvestris | reverse complement strand
CTGCTTGCTGCCAGCTCGTTACACCTATTTTGGATACTTTTATCTTGACCTTGTGACAACTTCCTGTTACTGCTGCCGTGTTGACAAATGCATTTCGTATCTACAGCTTCTGTGCTCCAGCGAGACCCCACTCCATCACGAGCTAGAAATGTTTGCACAGGCAGCAGGGTCACACAGTGTTGCAATGGAGACATGAAAGCCAAGAGGCGATTTTGCTTCCCCACCAAGGGGAAGCCCAGTAAGTATTCAACGCCCTTATTTTCTTAGGCGTACTTTGTTACAAAAGCTGTTTGCAATGGCTGTGAGAAAGGGGTTGGTTCTCCACCAGCGCGGGAGGCAATGTGGGTGCTCACTCAGCCAGCAGTCCAGGGACAAAAACCAAACACCCTGACAGATGCTGCAAATGTGTAACTCCCTGTTAACCGCAGCCAAAATCACTGCTGCCTCGTGTAAATATTTAGTGACACCGATGAAGCACGAGAAAGTTTGAACAGAGAGTGGAAATGAGCCCAAAGGTGGAGCACCGTGGGACAGCATTTCAAGGATGTGCACGCACCCATCTGCCTGTTGGAGCCAAAGGGCAAAACACGTCGGTGCTCCAGAAAAATACACCCGAGGTGTGTAAAAGCATCGCTCGTGGCAGTATGAAGCAAGAAATGAAGAAAGCCATGGAAACCGCAGAGGGAACCACAGGAGGCTCTCTGCCGTGGTTTCCTCACCTTTAGCTCCTGGCTCCACTGGTTTGCTGGCATGACTTTTATTCCCAGATACTCTGTTTTTCCTCATTGGTGCCAAGGATGTTGCTAGAAAGCCTTGTTGAACAATATGTGAATGTCTACGCTGGTACGCTGGTATACAGATTTCTGGGAATAAACAATTTCAAGCCAATCTAATTTACTTCTAGGATGGAGTTGCAGTATGTGTCGATCTGTCTTTATATTCGCAGGACTTTTGACGCTGTGCCTGTGACATTCCTTTAAACCAGGAGAGGAAAAATATAGGCTGAAAGAATTTACAACAAGGTGGCTGTATTAGAACTGAAAGGCTGTTTACAAAGAGCAGCCCGTACTGGTCCAAGCACCGCAGTGATTTACAGGCAAAGATGTGTCCAGTTTGGTTGCACATCACAAAGGAGGGGATGCACTGAGGGGGAGAAAGGACCCCAGAGGAAAAACAACAAAAATCATTCAAGCTTTCTAAAAAAAAAATCCCTTATCGGATACTGTGGCTAGAACAAGGTTTGTTTAGACCACAAGGGAGACAGCTGAGGAGGGATAACAACCTTTTTTGTCCGAGATGACTGGAGCGAGCTGTGAGCTGATGGGGAGCAGGAGGGAACTGGCGCAGCAGCAGCGGGGGCTGATGGGGTGGGAGGTACAGGGGTGAGGAGCTCATTGCCTCCTCGTGCCAAACCTGGGGTTTGGTGTTGCAACGCGAAGGATTTCTTTAATTCTTCTCCTGCGTGGTGCAGGCATGGTCTGCTTGAATCTGACCTGGAGCAGGGGTGGGACGCCAGCAGCTCTTGCTGCCCCTTCACATCCTGCATCCCTGGAACTCCCATAATCTCAGATCGGAACCTCTAAAACTACGCGAGGCAAATTGCTGGGTGTTCTGTCCAGGTGCTCAGGCCGTGATTGTACTGGAAGAAGTCACTTTTTGCTTGCATAATGTATAAGCCGATTAAACTAAATGTATTTGAAGTTTCTGCAATCCTGGGCGGTCATGTCTAAATCACCCTGAGAACCACCTTTAAGTCCTGACAGCAAGAAGAATCTGCACTTGCTTAACCTGACTCCACTCTTCACGCTAATTTAGTTAAATGAATGCAAGTGGGAGTATATTGAAAGAATGGCTTGTTTTAATTAGTCTTAAGCCAGCTTCAGATCAAATGTAGTAACTAGGAACAAAAACTGGTATAAATGTATCTGTGTAGGGATGTCCCTGTTCAACTACATGCGTTTTAAGTCACACTTTTATTCAAAATGATGCAACTTTTATGTGAAAAGGCTTGGATCATTTAAGCAATCTTTAAAGTTTGACTCTAAAACCTTAGAAATTAGAAAAAAGGAAAATCATAGAAGCCAGCAGAAAAAGCATGAGAGAAATCCAGGATGTTGTTTTCATTATTGGTTTAGTCGTGGGATTTCTCTGTCCCTGCCAGCCCTGCAAGCTGGGACACTGCAGAGTTGGGCGAGGGAGGTGAAAAGGAGCTGAAATCTGGTCTGCAGCTTCTCTTTTCCTCTCGTGTCTGAAACATAACAAGTTTCTTCCTGCTTTTTAAAACAGTGTGATGAAAGCAGTGGCACTGCATGCTCTTGTCTGCTATGAATTTGTCCAGCGGGGGGGATGATGCTGATGTAAGTACGTAACAGCGATGCACCGTTTGCTGATCTGGTGGGGGTGCTTTGCGCCACAGGAGTGCAGTTCCCAAATATGTGGATCCCAGCTCTTGTTCCCCCACAGCTCATAAAAATCTGACCCAAAGGAGGTGTGTATGTATGGATGATAATTGATAACAGCATCACTCACAACTCTTCAACAGCTTCTTTCGTTTTCCGGTTTGTGCCTCAACACTTGATGTTACCCATTATGCAGAGATCAGCGTGTCAAAATGAGGCAGATTTACAGTGAAGACAATTCTGCTTCTGAGTTTGAAAAAAAAAAGTAAGATACTTTCCCTTAGTTAATCAAAGGAGTTCAGAGGGAATTTAAATCTTTAAATTTTCTTTGGTTCATGGAGATGAAAAGTGTTTGACCTCCAGAAAACCGACTGAATTCGTATGGTGGCTCTGTAGATAAATAAAATGTCCACCCAGACAGAATATTGATTCCTTAGGTACTATTTGCTGAATCACAAATAGGAGCATCAAAAGCAACAGCAAGAAAGTATGGCAAAATACAGCGGGGCATCCAAAGTGTTGGGCTTAATGCAAATAGACAAGTTAAATAAGTGATGTTAAACTAGCGAGGCTGAGAGATAGCAAGAGGCCGTTGCTCCATTGCATTATTCATGGCAGCGGTGGGTCCTCCACACCAGCTACCTCCCCAGCATCCAGCACTCACTTTGGCACTTGCTTTAGTGGGGCCAAACCGTTAAAGGGACTGGGGCTGTCATGGAGAGATTGGCCTCCAGATGCTTTTATCATCTACCTGGCACTGAGACACTAGGCTTTTGAGCGGGTGATGTTTTAGAGAAGGAATTACCCATCTGCGGCCATTCCAGTTGTTTTTTTTTTTTTTTTTTTTTTTTTTTTTTTTTTTTTGAAGTGCTGATTGTGAGTTAGAGTTCACAGCAGATTGCTGAGGTGACCATCTACTGGGGCTTCTGGTGATGCTGGCAGCATCATTGCTTGAGGCAGAGGTTATCCCAATGGTGGCTGCTCTCACCTGATGGTGTGACTGACATACAGGAAGGATCCGTCATCTCTTGTTAGAGGTAAGAAATATAACGGTAAGTTTTTCCACCTCTTAAAAAAACATAGCCCTGGGAGAATACATCTGCCTGGGCAAGGGAAAAAAAAAAAGCAAATCTCAGTGCCCAAATCTGGGGATTTTGAGCAATGTCTCGTTTCTGAGTAGACCTCATGACTGTCTTTCTGTGAGGGGTTACCACAGGCGAGAGCTTTGTCTCTGGGTGGGCAGGCAGGGGGTATAGGATCATCTTCCCTGCCTGTCAGGGGGAGCTGTTATGTGTTGAGCAGGGTGGTGTGGGTAGCAAGAGAGGATTGTGGGAAATGAGGCATGAATTATAGATATGCACTCACTTCTTTTTGTCTTTCTAATAGAAGCGAGATCTGGCCAGTCCCGCTGGGTATTATACACATTTTACTATTAGAACAAACTGAAGATATTTTGTAAAAAAAGGTAATTTGAAATTTAAATGATCTTCTTAATCCTAAAAGAGGGATACTTACTTCCTAAGGAAAACCATGACATGAAAGATAACCTACATCAACTCCGTAACCAGTGGTGGGCTACAAAGTTACAGATGTACTTGCAGGAAAGAAATTAAAATAAGCAACCCTTGCTCCTTTTATATTTGTGCAAGAAGTGGCGATAAAATGCGTACTCTGTTTCCCCTTCTTCTCTACAGAAAGTACACAAGCTGCAATTAATTCTGAGTGCAGCAGCACTGCTGGAAGAAGTGAGCATAAACCAAATGTAAGACTAATAACCTGGTTAGTAATATTTCTAAGTTGAGATAATTTGGGGCTTGTCATCTTTGGCTGAAGATCTAAACCAGGCATATTTTCTTTTGTCTTGAATACATTATGTGTCATGAAGCAAAAATGAAAATATCCCCAGCCTTGATTTTAAAAGCTGTCTTCAGGCAGAACTGTAAAGTCTGTTTTGTTTGACTTTTCTTGGAAGACAAAGGACTTCGGATTGAAAGAGTATGTGCTGTAGGAGACCCAGAATGATCCTTTAAGCAGATGTGGTTATCTCCAGGAGCTGATGCTGTGGGGTATATATACCTTTAGCTCTGAGCAGAGAAACGGGGTGCAATTGGAGCCAGCAGGGGAATGGACTCTTTGTCCCTGCCAAGGCGTGACTATGGAAATCTTGATGGAAATGGATCCAGAAAGGGACCCCCTATTTACAGCAATTTACGCCATTCAGGGGTTATCCAAAGCCAAGCAGTCTCCTGGGGATCTGCACAATTTAGGAAAGGAGGTGTTGACCTCAGTTCCTTTTGAAGGATTTTTATGTTGCCGGGCTTTTGTGTAAGTGAGGCGGATGACCATGCACAAACATCTGCTTGGATCCACAGAAGCAGAACAACAGGACAAGGATGGTCTGATTAAAGAGAAGAAGAGGGAACAGGTAGGGATTAGGGCTCCTGCTAGTATTAGGCCAGTGGGGTAGGACGCTGAAAACAACCATGCTAAAAAAACCCCATGGTTGGAGACCAGAGATTTAAAAAAAAAAAACAAACCCAAAGGATTCTGCTCAATTCAGTATGTAAATACGTTAAAAGCCAGACCTTAAGTTCGATGTCTAATGGACAGACACACAAACTAGCACCAGTTCCTTAGTGTTAGAGAGGGAGAGACTCACCAGAAGCAAAGACTGAATTTTAGGCTTTGGCATGGCTACGGCATGGGCTGTGCCACCACCACCACCACGGGAGGCTTCAGCGCTTACCCGGTAGGATTTGCACATGCAACTTGCTCTGTGCATCATGTGTCTGAGTACATGTCTGGGGAGGTTTCCTGCACTTTATGCTGTCAGATGTGTTGAGGTTGGGATGCTCTCACTAGGCTCCAGCGCTCACCGAGCCTGTGGTGTGCTGCGAAAATCCCACCTCTGCCTGGGGCTGCATTTGTATGACTTTGTGCCTGTGAGGTGAGAGATAAAGTGGAGCCTTGTGGGATTTTGAACGCAATGTCTAATCTTTATCCTCCAGATCGTGAGTGGCCTGGTTACAGGTTAATAATTAACCAGCAAAGGTTAATGAAAACGAATGTGTCAGCGGCACTGGTCACTGGAGTCCTTTGTTTTCCTCTGGCTTCACACGTTTTGGAGCTAGAGGTATTCCCAGAAATGGCTTTGATGATTTGTTTGCAAGTGGAGCCATTTGGCTCATCATCTCTCCCAAATCTTTTCTTGCTCAGGTGATTCTCCTCTCTGTTAGCTGCTTTTCTCCAGGCAGGATTACCGGGTGGTGGGGGAGATAAATTTAAAGCTAGCAAGGCTGGAGAATTAAATGGGGGTCCAACAAATGCAGTAATAACAGCAAGTTGGAGCCTGATGCCTAGCTGGAGAAACTCGATCGTTATGATATCAAGCTATCCCCCCGCCATCAAGAGACAGATGAAAAGTTGCTCCTGTGTGTACAGTAGCACTGGCCAAATAGTCAGAGATGGCACACACGAAAGCAGGAGTCTGGGCCATTTGCCTCCCTTCTCTGAGCTCTGTCTTCATTGTAATAGGTGAATAGTGTTTTATTAATATTTTTAATAATATCTCACTGAGTTCCTGTTGTCCCCGGTTGGGTAGAGACTGGGAAGCCAGTAAAATGGTGGTGACATCTAGTGGCTGCTAGGAAACTGCAGAGCTATGAGAGGTGAGAATACCTTCACTCTGGACATTAAAGCATGTTGTGCACAAAAGCGAGCTGAAACAACTGAGCCTTTCAAGACTACCAGATTTACACAACCTGAATTTAGAGACCTCCTCATCTTGCTCAAGGACACCATTGCTGGAAGTTCTTCGAACAGCACAGCTGTCCAAGCTGTCCAAGCAGTCCCATCCCCTTCCTCTACTGTCCCTGTGTTCCTGGTCATACCCAGCACCTTGGATGCTGTGGAGAGCCCAAAAATAGGTAACGTCACCAAACTGGCCTCTCATCCCCTGAAATGCTGCTTTCCTTTAGGACAGCCTCCCGTGTCCCACCTCTCCACTCTTGGTGGGTGATGCACTCACCAGCACCCATGGACTGGCTGATTGCTGAACCATAATACAGGAAGATTAGTTTGCAGATGTCTAGTGAGGGAAATTTAAGCCAATTACAGAATTTTTTTGAAAAGCCAATTGCAGGGATGGTAATATGGCATGATGTGTTAATTAAATACAAAATACAAAAAGAAATATTCTATGAAGCCGGAAGCTTTGGCATGGGGTGCTAGAAGATAGAATGATTTCATGCCAGGTAGAACTGGCAAGGAATGTGGATGTGATTTGAGTTTAAATGCATAGGTTGTGCAGCCTGCAAGAGCAGGCTACTGCCAGGATATATCAGACATCTGCAGGTACGTGTGGCTGAGGAGATGTTTGGAAAAAAAGCAAATGCAGAAAGAAAGCAACATCTGTGTATTGGAGGTCTCTTGGCAGCTGCGTCCCCCAGGACAGGCTCAGGGAAGGTCACCCGCACTTGTAAGGCTGAGCACAGATGCCAGGTCGGTCTTTTCCCATTGTTCTCTGCTCTGTGCCTTGAATGGGGAAACTTGCTTTGATTTTTGTCATGATGAAGGAGTGAAATTGCATTGAGTTCTGCTCAAACAAATCAGCAATAATTTCAAAGTGACTTACTGGGGGCCAGGGCACGTGGCAGCACTGTATTGCCGATGGTGTGCTCTTCATACTGGGGCATGCAACCACAGCCTTGTGCGAACCGGGCACGGCCTCACCCAGCCAGTATGTCTCAGGTTAAAACACAGTGTAAGCACACACTCACAAAGGGGCTAGCAACAGTTAAATGAGTGAAATAAACAGGTACCAGAGCTGGATCTACAGGCAGGTCGCTCCTCCTCAAAGACCACCTGCCTCTGCAGTCACACATCTTACTGGAACAGCTTGCCCAGAGACACTGTGGATGCCCCAACCCTGGAAGCGGTCAAGGACAGATTGGATGGAGCTCTGAGCAACCTGATCTAGTGGAAGGTGTCCCTGCCCACGGCAGGAGGATTAGAACTAGATGTTTAGGGTTCTGTCCAACCTAAACCATTCTATGATCCTGTGATCTCCACATGCTCCTGCGGTCATCCAGCTGGCTTGGCTATGGGTCGCTGGCATGAAGCTTGCTTGCATCTTCTGCTCACAGTTTGCTGGGACAGTATGAAAGCAAGTTCATTTGGGAAATGGTAAGGGAAACTGAGGCTGATGATGTGCCGGGCAGGTTTCAGCATGAACAGTCAATGGAGCATGTGGCCCAGCTGGTAACGTGGGTGGTCCATTTCATATAGTTCATAAGGAAATGAGAGTTAGATTTCTCGTGTTTGCCCAGCAGTGTGCCTGTAATAGCTGGATACATTTACACCCACCACAGCTCAGCACAGAGAAGTGAACCCCTTCCCCCATCTTGGCTGGGGCACAGGGCTCACAGCCACTGCACGCATCCTTGGGCAAGTCAGGGCTCAGCTCACCAGCACCTTTCTAGGAAGAAAAAAGCAGGCCACCTTCTTTTTAACAAACGCCCAGGTAAAAAATGATGATTAGGTACCACCCAGGTAGCAGTTAGGCTGCCTGGGAATACAAGAAACCAACAAGAGGAGGAGAGAATCCCTGCAGGAAGGCAGGCTGCGGACGTGGGAATGAGCACGGCCAAGGCAGCAGCAGAAGATGCAGCTGGAAAAGATGTCACCTGCTTAGCCCCGGCTGTGCACTGCAGGGCAGGGGTGGCATCTTGTCTTCTTCCTCTGCGGCAAAGCAGGTGAAAATTGAAACTGGTGGAGGTGAACGTTACGCGCTCCCACGCCCAGCATTCGCATAGTCCTCACAAAACACTTTGGTAAGTGAGATGCTGTTTATGGGGAGTATCATTTCATTCAGGGCCACTTGCATAAAGTGCTAGTCAGAGTGAATTAGGGAGGCAAGATCTGACCATGAATAAAGGTTTTAAGACTGGGGATTCACTTTTATTTATAAGCACCTAATGTTATTTTTGCAGATAAGTGCAATTTTCAAAATGGAGTTGAAAGCAAGGAAACCAGCAGCTCCCTGGAAGCCCAACCTCAGGGCTTGTCTGCGTGAGGAACTTTACCAGCACCTCTCCTGTAGTCAAAGTAGAAGGAATTGAAAATAAATCCAATTATGACTACATTTTCTCTGACCGAGCGCATCCACACAGGCTCGCCATCTGCTTTAACTGATCTGAGCGACGAACCCACAGCTCTGTGTTGTTCAAGTTAGTCTTCTGGGGTATTTCTGGGTAAACAAAGATTAAATCTGTTTAAAAATGCGATTTACAGTAATGTTTATGTAAGGGTGTTCCTCATAACTTCAGTCTCATTTTGAACTGTTTTCCATGTAATATTAATCTGTTTTTCAACTGATGAAATGAAATGCGAGCTAACTCTTAACACACAATCCCTCACTGACAACAGTTTATGTTGGGTTTTGTTGAAAGGGCTCCTGATTGAGTTTAATTACCCTGAAATAAGTCAATGAGCTGGAAAGAGATTCTATATATAGGGAGTTGCCCGTGTTTAAATGGGGCTTAAAGTTGTCACACCTGTAATTGAACTGTTCCAACACCTTTATGTATGCATGGTCAGACTCCTAGGTAATTGATAACCCTTCAAAACAAATAAGAAAATTCATGCAATTCCTTAAGAAGAGTCCGCTGTATATACAGAAAGAGATCCAGCATGTCATTTTCGTTAATTAGTCACTTCAGTCCTTTGGTTTCTCTGTCCCTCCCTACCTTTTTTACCAGGTACCTTGATGAAAGACCTTCCAGTGCTGTTCCTGGCAGAGGAACCTGACGAGAGAGCTGGCACGATTGCAAGTGTCTATCACAGGGGCCATGAGCCTGACAGGAGGGTGCATGCTAAGTTGGGATGCGGCACCCAACACTCTCCAACACCCCCCACCCCCCACCCAGGCAAAGCACTGGAGACTCAATATTAGCTTTAACCCAGGACCAATGAGTCTCCAACCAACAAGGAGATACTTCTGGCAACTGGCCACTAATCTAACATAGATGTGGTTGTACTAACAAGGTTCCCAGTTATTTTTCAGGTGTAGCAGCATAACCCTAATATTTGTCTAAATTAAGTGAAAAAACTTTTAAAAGTCTCTTTACCTTCTGATTTGTGTGTTGTTGTGCTGTTACTCATTAGGCAAAATGTGGTGTGTTTTCTTGGGCGAGATGTGGAGAAGAGTTTCTTAAGAGAGGACTGTGTTGCTTCGACTAATCAACAGAATTCAGAGGAAATTTAGGGCTTTTTAGACTGTGGCTCGTGTCACAGTTGAAACGCGTTTGACCTCATGGGAACCAACAAACCTTCTCTGGTTGCGCCACAGAAAAAGATGCTTGTCCAGAGTGATTATTGCTCATTTAGGCTCTCTTTAATGAATCCTGAAGGGAAAGGCTCGTCAAAAGCAAGATGGTGTTGGAACCAGAATGCAAGGTATTAGAGCAGCTGAGCTGCTGGGATTAATAGAGCTGGACAGGCTGTATGATTTGGGCGAAAATAGCAAGCCAGAAGATGCCTTTCAACGGTGGTGTCACCCCCTGCCCAGACAGCCCAACGCCTGCTACTGCTCACCGGAGCGGCAGGCACCCGCGAGCCTTTAAAAACCTGCTGCCACCAGACTAGATTGCTACAGAGTCAGTGTGGACCAGTTCAAAGGGAAGTATGTTGCTGCAGGCATTGCAGTTAGCTTCTACCCAGCACACACCACCCCAGCAGCCCTTGTACTGTCACGGCTCTGCATCTCTGCTTCACAGCAGATCTTATTTTCCCTGACCGCGAAGCTCCCTTGGACATGGCCAGGCTCTGCCAGCCGTCCCTTGCCACTGCAGGGACACAGAGACAGCCGTGGCCCTCGGTCCTTTCTCCTTGCTCACCAAAAGATGCCAGCAAAGAGCTTTGGTTCCTCAGGTTGAGCTGCCAGCACTGCCTTAGGAGCCTCTGTGCTGCACACCCACTAACGGATTTTTCTTGAAAGACCTGCTTTTGGCATATTCCCCAGCGGGACCACAGTACAGAGCGAAGACATGCTCTGCTCAGCTGGATAATGTCATCAGATGGAGTCAAATGATTTGTAAGCAGGCGTTGCCGCTAATGTAAGTAAGTGGTGAATTTTTTCCAGTTAAAATGAAAAACCATCCCCGGTGTGCCTGTGCAGCAGTGCGGTCTGTAACATTGAAACTGTCGTATCCTAAAGGCTGAGTACCACAGAGAAATCAGCAACTGGGGACAGAGAGAGTGTGGATCTGAGGTGGCCTTGAAGACATATATTCTGTGAAATCTTCTAAGGCAAGTGAAAGAGGGAAGGTATTTCTACAGAGACTTCTGAGTCCCCAAACCTGTGTGACTAACTGAAGTTAAGTAGGAACGGGATGATTGGATGAGAAGGAAGGAGATGGGAATGCTCAGGCAACAGCGAGGGGATTTGGGCTGTGTGGGAGTGAAGTGGGGACACTATTCAACAACAACAACAACAACAACAATTAATTTAAAGGCATTTGGCCATTAAAGCTACAGGGAAATCTGCTGTTGGACAGTGGCCTTGTAGCTGTGCCAGCCCCGATGAACCGCACACAGCCCAGCAGGGTGGTGTGTGTCTGCACACACATTTGGCTGCAGGCACACACCGGAGGGATTCAATAACTCAGCTTAACATCAACAGGGCTTCCATGTGCTGGGCAGAAACACACACTTGTGTGAGCATTTGGCTCCAAAGTTACCTGATTTTGCATCATTCACACGAGCACAGCCTAACAATTTCCCATAAAACCTCAGCCAAAGCCCGGAGCGAGGCCAGTTCCCCCTTCCCACCCGGACACCCTCCATCAGGACAGCAGCTGGGTATTTTTCTGATCACTAATAAATTCTTCAAGAGGGTTTTAGAGCGAGCTCGCTAGAGCCCAGGACTCACGCTGATTCAGTAGGGCTGGAGACAGAGTAAAATTACAGTGACATCTAGTGATCATAAATATTTCACAAAGGTGCTACCAGTGACAAAATAAAACATTTATTGTTAGACAGCATTTTAAACACATAACACATAAAATCAGATCATTAACTGAGTCCAGGGAATGAGGTGGGTTACAAATGGGGGTAGGTTATGAGAACTGAGGTTAGATAATGTGAATTGAAGTGCTGCAGAGCTGACGCAGATCGAAGTGCTGGCGCTGGGGAAAGGCTGTGGGTGGGTTTCCGCAGGGATCTTTGCTGGGTCTGTACTTCTCACTGTTTCAGTGGAGTTTGCTGATGGTACTAAATCGCAGCACAGTCATATAAAAGAAGCTTGAAATTTTGGAGCCTGGGAATGGAACTAATAAAACGATGTGCAGCTTTGAAAAGTCTGTGCTAGTCCCCAGGGAGAAAGAAGGAAAATGAACCTTTTTCCATGGTAGGAATATGCGGTGCTGCAGCAGCGCTGCCTGAGCGCCGGACCAACGCTGACAGGAAAACAAAATAAAGAGAGAATACCAATCGGGCATCGAAGCTACGGATCAGATTTGCATCTTGAATCAAAGCAGGATTTGGGTCAGCATTTGACAGCAGGAGGAGCTCACTGGTTCTGTGATGTTGAGAGTGAATATGTTCTACTCCAGGTTACTGATTGACCGATGATTTACATAGGTTTTAAAAAATAGGATTTTTTCTTCTTTTCTTCTAGTTTTGAATGCCAGACAGGCAGTCTGACCACAGTCATGCCCACTTGGCCAGGCTGGGCTTAAATTCTGCTGTGCTGCTGAAGTACCCTGTTGTAGCTGAAGCCTTAGGTATGAGCAACTAGTATATTACTGAGCAAAAGATTAAGAGAAATTCTCTCTGATGAAAATGGGGCAGGGCATCACTTAATCACATCTCCACTGTGCTAAGTGATGACACCCAAATCAGCTGGGTTAGCTGGAGTAACAACAGCGAGAGAGAACTGATGCAGTTGGTGAATCGATTCTGTGGTTTTAAACTGGGTATCTTTGTGGCCATATAAATATGCAGTCAAATCTTCTTATGATGAAACATTCAGGAGCTGCTTCGATAAAAGTTGAGAAGGAAGCTCCCAGCCAATTTCTGAGCCCTTCCCTTGAGCCCAGAGCAGCCAAGCAGGTTTAGTCTCTCAATTATTGGCTGAAAGCAGAATATACATTCCCACCGTCTGATTTCAGATGCCGCTGGAGAATACGCCTCAGATACATGCATAAGGGAGAGACAGATTCAGGCACACCAGACGCTATGGCTGTCTCTGACTGTTGTGAGCAATAATGACAGAACAGAGGTTTATTAAAAATGGTAGGCAGCCCAAATTAACTGCTGAGTTCCTATGATTAGGTAAGCGATTTTTCTAGAAGGAAGCAATGTGTAGTGGCTTTCACTACAACACTATCTGGGAAATGATTAGCTCTGCTGGCATAGGCAGGGATTAGAAGAATAATTGCAGAGTGGGTAAGGACCTGGCAGAAGACAGCTGAGACAGGTCTGGTGGTTGCTGTTGGTGAGGCTGCTCAGTGCTTTCATGTGCATGAAGGGGATGGGCTTCACTTGCTGACGGGTTTACAGACCTGCTCACCCCAGGGCTGGGGAGCACCCGGTGCCTCTCATGTAAGCTGGAAATCAGAGGAAAAAGGGCTCTGCAGCCCTTTTGCTTGCCTGCCTGGCTGCTGAGTCTTGCTGTGTCTCGGAAATGTCCCAAAGGCTCTGCACAGCTCCAGTATTTTAGCAGAAAACTATCCGGAGCTGAAGGCACTTTCCTCCGTCGTTCAGGTCTCCAGCCCCGCTGACAGCACTAGATTTGTCAACATCGCATTTGTCTCCGTTTTCTCTGGCCTGGGGGGATTGTGATTGGTGCTGGGCTGGAGCTGGGCTGGAACATGTGGTGCAGTACCTGGTGCTAGGCAGGCTCTGAGCACAACTGCCGAGAAGGCAATTAAAAATAACATTAGTGTGAACTGACAAATTTACCATTGGGTTTGGTCTCCATGGGGCTTCACGGCTCACGGCTGAACCGTAGGCTTTTCTCCATGATAGATCTATTTATTTTAAACAGGGGAGCAGCAAAGTTGTGCCCCCAGCCGCTTTAAAAGCAGGCAGTTACTTTTCAAGGACTGTTTCACCAGGATTTCATACCACAGCTCCTATTAAATAAAGGTTTGGAAAAGCGGATGACACTCTTCCAGCATGACAGCATCCTCAGCAGCTGCCTGAGAGGAAACACTGACCTGGATGTAGCATCAATTTGCAACGGTGTGACAAGGAAAGTCCCATTGCTGTTGCATGGAAATTAGTTGCCTTTTACCCTGTGGGATGAAAATGCACAGGGTTGATGTTGCTTTAATCAGGTGCATCATCCCACAGCAAAGGCCATTCACCAGTTCAGATGATCAAGGATCAAACTGGTCCTTGCTGGGAAAAAAAAAATATTGTGGGTAGTCTTGGGGCAGCACAGCAGATGTGGAGCTGGTTTTTGGGAAGCGGCTGCTGCTGGCATAGCTTGATTCCTGGGAGACAATTAGATTCCTTAACTTGAAATCTTTTTTGACAAGGTTCACTCAGTTCCCAGCCAAGCAATGCAGAAGTGGGTGTGATTTTAGATCCCACCAGCCATGACAATTTACCTTGTCAAGAGTGAATTTCTTTCCTCACTCTGCTCTCCAGAATATGACTCCCTGCACTGACCATACCTAAAATCTTCTTCCCAGCTTGCAGTCCCTCCCAAACCCCCAGAGGTCTATGTTCTTCTGTCCATCCCTCTCTGGGTACAGCAGTGCACAGGGTGCCAGCTGGCAAAAGTACAGCGCTTTCGCCCGGCTCCATTTGCTCCCCTCCTGCTCCAAATGTGAATACTTTGTCCTTTTCCATGCACCTATATGCGGGGCACATTGTGCTGTATATACCAGCTGTGGTGCATGGGGAGGCAGAAAAGACATATGAAAAGAGTCTTTACGTGGCCACGAGTCCCTGCAGTGCCACTTAGAAGTCACACCAGCATCCCCCACGAGTGCATAGCACGGAGGAAGCCAAGAGCACCAGAGTCCGGGTTGCCACAGTAACCCTTGCTCTACAGCCTTTTGATTTTACACCGGATAAAACCTTTCACTCTGTAAAACACCCAGCTCCACGGACACACCTGACACGGATGATAATGTTTGTGGTGGGGCTATTTATTGTCAAGAATCCGTGAAGAGCCCTGCACAACCATCTTCTTGCTTCTGAATCTTCCCACAACTTCAACGCTCTTTGCCACAGCCAAAAAACCCCAACAAAGGTAAGTCTGGGAGAGCATTTTGAATCCAGAGTGTCTCTCCTTTCCTTTCTCCAGTTGCACTCCTGATTCAGCAACGGGGTGGAGGCAATACGTTGTCAGAGCAAACATACATGATTTCTGTGATGCCTGTTAGTGCATTGTGATGATTATGTGTGTTGCGAAGGTGCGATTGTTTTTTTTTCCCTTCACTGTCGCTGTAGCTCTCTGTTTCCTGCTCTTCACTAAAAGGTTTCTCTCCCACCTACCTGCAAATAAAAATAAAATTAAATTAAATTAAATTTAAAAAAAATATGGGTATGACAGAAGATGTGTAATTGTTCCCACTTTTCTTGTTTCCAAGCTGATTGCCTGAATTAGGGCTGATCTAAATTCCCACTGAAGCCTACAGGAGCCTTTTGACTGAAACAACAGTTTGGTTTTGGAGGAGCAGGCTCAAAGCCAGAGGAGCGTTGTCCCCCTCCCCCATATTCATACACATATTTAACTCTCCTCTAGTCAGTGTATGTGTTGATTCGCTGGGAATATTTTAGATATTAAAGATATTAAAATATGTTACAACAATATTCTTTTGCATATGGTGTGCAGGTTTGAATACCCACCCGTTCATGTGACTGGTAATGATAGAGCCTGTTGACTTCCTAAACGGGTGGAATCATGTGCCCAGGTCACAGGCTGTTTTATGTATTTGCTTAGCAACTCTACAGTAATTTTTTGCAGATGATCAGCTAATTAATTATCATGGGATGTCTTACGTTGACTTTCGGATTAGACCACATATAATCCTTATTTTCCAATGAGGCCTTTCTGTCCTGTCCCTGCACAGTAAAATGCATTGCTCTGCAGCTACCGAGAAGGGTGAAAATGTGGTGATATTAAAGAGAATTAATTATAAACTGGTCTTTAGCGACCGAGTATTTCTGCTTTGTTTGCTGTGGATGCCCATTTTGCCTGACTGCACCACTGTTACAGCACTTCAGACCCAAATTTTCCCAAATTTCCAGGTTTCCCATTTGGAAAATGTCCAGTCGGCTTTTTGACAGCGTGATGAACAACTCTCGTTAGAAAGCGTGAAATGAAGCTGTCTCAGGGTCCAGCCAGCAATGCTGATGCCCCATTACATATTACACTGTCGTACTTCCCTTCGGCAATGACAGCGTAACATGATGGCAATTATTAACTGGTTAATCATGGGAGCATTTATCTGCACAAAGAGCCAGTGAAACAGAATATGTCCAATTTCTAGATAGGACATTGAAATGAAGAGAGAAAGATTAACGTCCCGGGTCTCCAAAGGTGCCCTGGCTGCATATTACGTACCGATTTGGGAAGCGCTGTAATATTTTTGCAGCAGTGTGTGCAACGGTCAGATGCAGAGAGCAAGAAGGAGATCATTTGCCTCTTGCAGAGTTAAGTAAGTTGCAAAAGTCAAACCTCAGGCACAAGCAAATACTGGGTGTGTGAGCTCACTGGAAGGCTGCTGAGAGGCAATCCCCACCTGCTCGATGATTTTGAGGAGCTGCAGCCCTGTGCCCCGTGGTGGAGTGGACCTGCTCTGCCAAGCGTTGCAGGAAGCAGAGGTGTTGCCTGATAACGCAATGGTTTGAACTTTAAGGAATCCTCCAGCATTTGCTGACATTCATGGTGAGAACGAATCACACAGCCATCTCCCGCTTGCCAGGAGGGTGCCCTGACCAGAAGCAGCCCCATGGCTGCTGGGGGTGGCTGAGCCAGAGGCACCTGGCTAGGGAGAGAGCCCCAGTGAGGAGACTTTGTTTCTGATCCTGTTGTTCTGAGCAGCGCTTGTGGGAGCTGAGGAGGGGGCAAGTCAGACACGGAAGAAAGGAGAGCAAGCAGCAGCTGTGTCTTGCAGATGTGCATTGCTCCAAACACTCATCATGGCAAGGGCTGGGGGCTGCCGACCCTTTGCATGTGCTCCCTTCCCTGCCTGGGACGGGAGACCCCCTGCTTGCCCATCCATACAAGCTGACCTCCTGTGCTGCTGTATCAGCATGTCTGAGTGTTGCTTGAGAAAAATGTGTCTGAGTGTGGCAAAGCGGGTTTGGGTTTATTTTACTTCCAGGATTAGCACCCACACAGCCTAGACCCCAGAGGAGACTGCTGTTAACTGCTGATCAGCTTGTCTTGAACTGGACCCTTCAGAAGGAAAAACCAGAGGAGTCTGTGGCCATGGTACTGTGGATGCACCAGGTGGGCAACAGGAAAAGTATGTGAGCCCAGGTAGGACAGCATTTCTCTCATGAGGGAGCTAGTGGGGACAGGGCAAAGCTAGCCAAAAAGCTGCTGCAAAAGCCTGGGTTACCCAAAATGTTTGGTAAAGAGTTCACTGGCCGCAGCAGCTCTGGGCAAGGAGGGCAATCGGATACAGAAAGCTCTCAGGCTGTTAACCAGGCTGCTGGCTTCTCCTCCAGCCCCTTCTCCAGCTACCAGGACAAGCAACGTTCGTGCATACATATCATCTCACTCTCCTTGTCGTCTTCATCCTCCTCTTCAGTGCCCTTCACCACTCCTTGTCTTCAGATGCCAGAAAAGCTGCTGCTACTGTGGCTCGGAGCCTCCCCAGCTGCTCCCCAGCCACCGGCACATTCAGGGAACAACTCTCTACTTTCCAGTCTGCAGGACTTTCTCCTCAACAGTTTCACAGTTTGACAACACTCCTGGCATCTCCAGGAGAGGTGGACCATGAGATGGAGACAGTAACAGCATGCTGTGTGATTGGGGGTGTGATTATTGCTTGAGAAATAGAAGACAACTTCTCATTCCTAATATGCACCCTGGAGCCTTGCGCTGGAGTGGCAGAAGCAGCTATAGGGTGTCCCCACAGCACTGTGACCACGCTTCAATGAGGATCCCACCCCGAAGCGTCCCACTGCAGCTGTCACGATTCCTGGGAAAATAACAGCCAGATGCATGGGCATGTTTTTCATCAAAGCAGTTACTTAAAATAGGGTTTTTTTGCTTCAAACCTCTATGAGATAAAGCCATTCATGTAGAAAAGCCGATTATTCCCCTTGTAATGGAATTTAACTGAATTACGACCACTTACATATAAGAGATTTATGCTGAAACCCTCAGGACTGGAAGGCCCTACAGACCAACGTGGTCTCCTCAGTCCGCATTAACACCCTTGGAGTTGGCTTGTGTTAAAAACCTCATGTTGACAGGGTAAAGATAAGCACAAGAGAGAATTTTTGTCACTCACCGGTGTTTCCACTCAGATAGTGGAAACACTAAAACTGAGATTTGGTCCCTTCCTCACTGAGAAGCAGCCAAGCAATGTCCAGCACACCCGCTCCCTGCTGGAGTCCCATGGGCAGAAGTCGCTGCCATAGCTGCAGGCTCATCCTTTGGCAGGTGGGGTGGACTCAACCAAAACTGCACGTGATGAGTGCTGAGGATACAGACCTGGACAGATATGTAGCCACAGCTCTTCAATATCTTTAATTAGATCAGGAGGGCAATGATTACAAAGCACGAGCAAGTTCTGCTGTTATGGCTATGTTTACAGGCCGTGAGTACTATTTACCAGTCTTGTGTTAGGGCAGCCTGCATCTATTAAATTCCCTTTGGAAACGGAAGGCTAGAGCCAGCCTCTCGGCTCAGGGTGTGCAGTGTTTCCTTTTCCAGTGACTCAGAGCTCAACAGGACGGGAAAATCTGACCTTGTGCAAGAATTTATGATTTTATACTAATTCCATTTAGAACAGCCTGACTGTTTTATTAGTTTAAAAGTCTCTCTACTCCTCACCAAAACCAGATAGTTAAGTAGAATACCATATAGATACAATATTACATGATATGATATGATGTATATCTGTATATACTGTATATATATGTATATATTGTCCTATATACCATACTTTGATCTACAGCCCATCACAGAGGTCGTGGTGGAGGGGAGCTGTTTAACAGTGAGCAGACACTTGGCTGTTACCCCAAAGAGAGCATCCTATGCTTTTATTTCCCCAGGCAGATATTGCTGCATGTAATACTCTGTTTAAGTGGGGAGGATAGCTGATGCGCCACTCAGGAGAGTTAGGATGAGAGAAGGATTTCAATGATAAATTAAATGCTGTTGGCAGCTTACATTTATAAATAAATAAAAGCTAGTGCAATTACATTGAGGGTCTTCCGGAAAAAAGCTCAACAGCTCCAGTTCCTGTCAAGGTTGGGAAACTGTGTTCCAGGTGGACAGCAATACCCTTGTCAAGGACATTCCTGTTTGCAGCTTCACCCTGCGGTCACACTCCTGGTCACACCCAGCCAGTCCAAGCTGGACTTTGCCCTTTGCTCTTCTGGGGATGTTGTGGCTGGCATACCCCGCAGCCGTGACTGCCGCTTATTTTCCCACCAAACCTGAAAT
>NW_010415968.1:0-1334 GCF_000710305.1 Buceros rhinoceros silvestris | reverse complement strand
GGGGATGTTGTGGCTGCCATACCCAGCAGCCGTGACTGCAGCTTATTGTCCCACCAAACCTGAAATTAGCCCAAATGATCCGGCACAGAGCTGACATGCAAACAGACTCCTGGGTCAATATCAGAGTATTCTTACCTTTAGCACTCACTGAGTGAGCTTTGTCCTCTGATGACCTTGAGCATGCCTGGGGAGAATGAGAAACAGTTCGTGGTTTTAAGGCCTTGAGGAGTAAAACATGCAGGAGGGGAAGAAAAAGGAAAGTCATGCAGGAATGATGGCATAAGATAGTGAGTTGGGTTGTGAATTGGAAACACATGGGAAAAAGTGCTCAATATCAGAGCTATGTTATAGGGAGAGTTGTTGAGAAAAGCTGAGTATCAAAGTACTAGGAGAAATGGGTTTTGCTCCTGCTTGGTTAGAAAACACTTGTGTCTTAACAGGATCCCAAAGCAACCACCTCTCATGTTTGCCAGAGTGAGCACAGCAAAGTGTCTACTTCTGGCACCATCTACGGTCCCAAATGACTCTGTGCAAGGAGCACGGCTGGGTCTGCTTGCACATGGCACAACGACGGGTCCATGGGCTTCTTTTCAGTGCCATTCCCACCAGGACTGTGGGTCTGCCTGCTCAGCTCTTGGCTTCTCCTTGTCAAAATGAGAGGGGTTCATCTTTTGAGAAGAAATGGGACTCTTCCACATACAGCAAGAACCACCCATGAACATGAACTTTCTCTTTGTACCAAACTGGATCTGCCCAGAAGAGCCTGACGAGGGCAAGTAATCCATCCCCTTCAGCGCTCCTCGGCTTGGGCATCAGTTCTCTCCTGCAGGGGCAAACAGCGGCCACTGATGGGATGATAAAGAGACAAATTTTGATATGGCAGTGGAGCTGTGTAATGGGTTACCACAGATATCTCTGTCTGCTCTGATTTATTACCTCTGCTAATTATCCAGTAAATCAGTGTTTGAATGAAACTTGCCATTGATACAAAATGTGAAGGACTGGAGCTACTCTTGAGGAGCCAAGAGAAAAGAATCCAGCTCTATGTATGAGAGTTGAAAAGACTTGGCTTGGCAAAATGCAAGCAAAATCTGTGGATACAAAAGGAATATGAAAGACACAAAAGGTTGTCTGATGGCTTAGCAACTTCTGTTTCAGAAAAGAAGTTTGCTTTAAACTAGCCAATTGGTATTCCCTACCATTTGACGTCAGCTACATCTCCATTTTTCATTGGTTAAAAGTTTTCGTGGGTCTGTTCGATTTTTGCACTGTTTCTGCTTTAAAAAAGCTGCGCTGCGCCTGTGAAAAGGCAGTCTTTCTGCACTCTCGGCCAC
>NW_010415967.1:0-20490 GCF_000710305.1 Buceros rhinoceros silvestris | reverse complement strand
CCGCTCCCCTCACCCCGGGGGCCAGGAAAACAGGGCAATAAAAATTGCCCACCAGCGGGGCGGGGCTCCCTGTTTTTAACACGGTTCTGAGCTGCAGTTGCCTCTAGATGGCGCTTGCACTTCACCCAGCCTGGCCCCAGCCCTGCCGCTGCCTGCGGCCCCGCAGCGCGCAGCGTTCGTTCGGCAGCGCTGCGGTTGGTGTGCGCGCTCTGCCGCTCTGCGGCACGTTCGTTTCCACGCAGACAGTCCCCATCACCTGTCCGTGCCTTTGCCCCGGCAGCCAACATCGCTGTTGTTATAAAAATCATCCAGACCAAATTTATAATTTGGAGGGCAGATGTATATTATTTTCTTGTATTGACCCGTCATAATTTCATGGTTTTCTCACTTCTGCTTTTCCCTTTTTTCCTATTATTTCTGTGCCGAATCACCTTTTGCCGTTGACCTTTGCTAGTTCCCTTTTTAGCCCCACGCTTTGTGATGTCAAAGCTGTCTTCACCAAGATGTTTTTTGGTTTTGGGTTTTTTTTTCATTCCCTGTATCTGCAGTTACTCCCAGTCTCTTTTCTGCTGTGGTTATTTAGCCAGTTTGATCTGGCTAAAACGTTTCCCCTTTCACCGTACACATTTCACGTAGTCTTTTCATCTTTGACTTAAGAGAACTTCCAGACAGCTTGGCCTTTGACTGCCGAAGCTCCCCAACCCAGCTGACTTCAGTAACCAGCCTGGTAGTGTGCCCTTTTGAAATAAAGAACTTGCAGGCAGCACAGTCACCAAAATCAGCTTAGTTATGTCAGCAAAATGCTGTGCTTAGGCTAACATTTTTTCTGCTAACAATTCTTTTCAGGAGGAGAATTAGCCTGTGCAGAAGCTCCTCACTAATACAATTGTGTTCCTACTGCTCATTCTGTTAGTACTTTTCCCTACCTCTGCACTGGGCTGAGACCACAGTTACAGACTTCTACCTCTGTTTAACAAAATTAAAATTAGTCTACTGTTGGTCATCCAGGACTCCTTTCTAGAACCTCAGTACTTACCTAAACAAGGTGAGTCTAAAATAAAACCATTTTATCGGTTTAGTGATTACCTGGTGAAAAATGCTCTGTGCTCCTAATTGAGTGCATAACCCTGTCACTATTGGTAGCATTCGCTTCCCAAGAAGCTAAAGCTGCACGGTTCCCTGGGGTGTTTATCTCTCAAACAGCAGAGGTCTTTATTCTCATCAAAACCCAATATTTCTCTCTAACCCAACTTTCCTTTCTCTGCCTCACTATGATACTCAGCCAGAGAACATTGTCAAGCGGTGTCACTCAAATTTAAGAGTAGAGTGATCATGAGAATAATGTATGGCCCCAGGCATACAATGCAGTTTAAGAAATGTGCTCTTTTTGTATTGGAATAAAAACGTCCACACAATGGATTGCTGCAGCTGTTTAATTTTAGACAAAGCCCTTTCAACTTTTCAGCCTTGAGACAAAGGACACTAGGTGTCTCTCTTTGGTTACTAATCCAGCAACTCGATTCTCATTTATGCTGAGCCTCTGTCTTTCTAGCTGGTGTCTAAGGGCACTGCACTGCTAAAAACAGTAAGTGTTCGACAGTTATTTTAGAGCCTGAGATGTGAAAAGCTTGGCCAAAGCTTATCCACAAATTCTAGCAGAGCCTTGTTGTCCCACTTTTACTGAACTGAGGTAAATAATGATTTCCAAAGCGAATATGCCAGGAGCAAACACTGTACTCTACCTTCTCCTAGCTGCAGAGCAGGGTCCATGAGCTCCATCATATACTCCACATTCAAAAGGACTTCAGTCAAGTTGCTGCGGGCCAAAACATACATGAGCACGGGGAGGAAGTCATCTGCACCATATGGTTTCCCTGAGCAAAGAGAAACATAGAGTGATCCCAATAAATTCACCACAAACACATGTTTCCATACAACAGTGACAGCTTCTCACTCAGCATGTTCTTTACAGACTTTAGCTTCTATCATGTGAAGAGTTAAAGCTTGAAAGCACCAGCAAAGAAAAAATTCTGAAAAAAGGATAGTTAGTTCACTTAAAAAGTACTTGCTTCACACTTGAATGATGAGCTTGAAAATTTTTAGTGAGCTCCATTTCTGCAATTCTTTATTAACTGGAGAGAGAGAAACTTAAACTTTATGGATCACAAACAAGGGACAATCCTTGAAGAGTGCAAAGACTGCCAGCCTGGCCCTCTGATTTGGCACTGCCATCAAGACTGTATTAGCGGCAAAGTTGTCTACATGCCTTAGGGGTGATTATTCTCTTAGGTTCACTCTGTGATTGGGACCAAAGAACAGAAAGCAGAAAACAGTGATTTTTAGGACTGAGGACTTCCGTGTTCATACTCCTTCAGAGGGCAAAACACTGCCCTACATGTTCCTAATTAAAGCAGTCTCCAAAGAGCTAGGGTCTAAGAGGAAGCATCTTTCCAGGCATGGTGTCTAGCTAAGCAAACAAAAAGTCTTTCTCAATGAACTTAAACTATTTTTTTGACTTGGTGTGCAGTAGATGCTTAGAGGAACAGATCCTCACGGGCTCAAGATTTCCTGTGCTTAAAACATTCCTATCAACAAAGTAAATCAAGTGGTCTTATATGTAATCTGTAAAAGCTGCTTGGGATCTCTGAAGGAAAAAAAGCATACAAGTTAACAGTCATCATTATCAATAATTACTACCTAAAATAGAATCCAGACTGAAGATTCACTGCATAAACAGCAAAGAACACAAGGACAATTTCTTATTTGGAAGATGTTTTCACTTTCTACCAACATGTCATAAATTCATCAGGGACAACAGTAATTGTAATAACACGTTGCTCAACAGGCCTATCTTCCCAACACTCAGGGTTATCCATTCCTTTTGACTTCAGCTCAGACTGCCTTCATTCCGAATGTCCTCCCTCAGATGGCGGGCAGTTTTCCCACCTGAACACTTGGATGTGTTGGTTTCATGGGCCATGTGTATCTCACTTGAGAATCATTTGCCTCACTTCAAAGAATCAAAGGTACCCCAATGTGGCTTCAGTGAAATCATGCCCTAGCCATTTCCGGCTGATAGTCCGCGTGCCCTCCCATGGTAGGGCATAAATTCCTATGTCTCAAATGTTCCCACTGACTTATTTCAAATCTTTGCCATGAGTCAGCTTTCCTTTTTTGTCATTCATAGCTGGCAAAGAAAGACACTCTTCTGAAGCCTCAAATAAACACGAACTTAGACTCTGATTAAAGAAAATAGAAGTATGGCTTTAAAATAACCCAGTAATACATGTAGTAAACAGAGAATTGATCCAGTTAAAACAAAGTGCTGGAGGATGAGAGACTGTGAGGGCTGTAATTCAGTCTGTTTCTAACAGAGGCTGCACATGCCTCAACATAGGCGATTTATTTAATGAAAGCTGGATTAACGCTTTCAATTCTGTTGCTTTATTATGGGTGCCTTTTGTTAAATGACAAAGCCTTAGGACTTCAACCAATCTTTTATAAAATGACTGCACTGATTCATTAACACCTGGATGAGCATTTTGTCTGTCCTTGCCTTGGCTTATATCTCTGTGAATGCTTCAACTCTGTGGAGGGTCCAATTCATTACTGTCATATATATTACCTTAATACCAGGAGCTTAGGATTACAGCAATTTAATATTGTCTAGCAAAAAAAGATGACACAATTGAGACATGAAAATATACTAGAAAAACTGCACAGATAAAAGCATTATTCTCATTTTGATCTGAGTAAATCAGCTGCAAATAGAGTTAGTTCTGTGTAAAATTAGAGCAAAGGAAGATGAAGTACCAAAGAGCTTTCTAGGCTCATTTTTCCCCCTCCTTTAAAAACTTTTCCTTTATGAAGTAGTGGTTTCTGACCAGTGGCATGGACTGGGTCTTCTGATTTCCTGCAGTCTGAGGGATTTCCTGAAGGCCAAAGGATTTTGAGTTCAACACCACCAGCAGAATTTTCTCTTCCCCACCAACTTCATTGAATTACAGGATCACCTAATTATTTTGGAAGAGACCTTTAAGAACATTAAGTCCAACCATTAACACAGCACTGTTAAATCACCACTGCGATTTAATCCATGTCGCTCAGCACCACATCTGTAAATTTTATTAAATACCTCCAGGGATGGTGACACCACCACTGCCCTGGGCAGCCTGTTCCAATGCTTCACAAACCTTTCTATAAAGAAATTTTTCATAATATCCAGCCTAAAGCCTCCCCTGGCGCTACCTGAGACCATCTCCTCTTGTCCTATCACTTGTTACTTGGGAGAAGAGTCTGACACTCATCTCACTACATCCTCCTTTCAGGTAGTTGTAGAGAGTGATAAGGTCTCCCTTCAGCTTCCTTTTCTCCCGGCTAAACCACACCAGTTCCCTCAGCCGCTCCCCATAGGACTTGTTCTCTAGACTCTTCACCAGCTTCGTTGCCCTTCTCTGGACATGCTCTAACACCTCAATGTCCTTCCTGTAGAGAAGGGCCCAAGACTGGACACGGTACTCAAGGTGTGGCCTCACCAGTGCCGAGTACAGAGGGACAATCACTTCTCTACTCCTGCTGGCCACACCATTGCTGATACAAGCCAGGATGCCGTTGGCCTTCTTGGCCACCTGGGCACACTGCTGGCTCATCTTCAGCTGGCTGTTGACTAACACCCCCAGGTCCTTTTCCAACAGGCAGCTTTCCAGGGGTTTTTGTGACCCAAGGGCAGGACCTGGCACTTGGCCTTGTTGAGCCTCATACCATTGGCCTCAGCCCATCAATCCAGCCTGTCCAGATCCCTCTGGACAGTCTCCCTATTCTCAAGCAGATCAACACTTGCCCCCAACTTGGTGTCATCTGTGAACTGACTGAGGGTGCACTCGATCCCCTCATCCAGATCATTGATAACGATGTTAAAGAGAACAGGACCCAATACTGAGCCCTGGGGAACACCACTTGACCAGTCACTAACTGGATTGAGCTCCATTCACCACCACTCTTCAGGCCTGGCCATCCAGCCAGTTTTTTATCCAGCAACATTCTCTGCCACCTGGGCACACTGCTGGCTCATCTTCAGCTGGCTGTTGACTAACACCCCCAGGTCCTTTTCCAACAGGCAGCTTTCCAGGGGTTTTTGTGACCCAAGGGCAGGACCTGGCACTTGGCCTTGTTGAGCCTCATACCATTGGCCTCAGCCCATCAATCCAGCCTGTCCAGATCCCTCTGGACAGTCTCCCTATTCTCAAGCAGATCAACACTTGCCCCCAACTTGGTGTCATCTGTGAACTGACTGAGGGTGCACTCGATCCCCTCATCCAGATCATTGATAACGATGTTAAAGAGAACAGGACCCAATACTGAGCCCTGGGGAACACCACTTGACCAGTCACTAACTGGATTGAGCTCCATTCACCACCACTCTTCAGGCCTGGCCATCCAGCCAGTTTTTTATCCAGCAATAAGTACATTCATCCATGCCATGAGCAGCCAGTTTCTCCGGCAGAATGCTGTGGGAAACAGTGTCAAAGGCTTTACTAAAGTCTAGGTAGACAACGTCCACAGCTCTTTCCTCACCCACTAATTATGTCACCTTGTCATAGAAGGAGATCAGGTTAGTCAAGCAGGACCTGCCTTTCATCAACTCATGCTGACTGGGCCTGATCACCTGGTTGTCCTGTACATGCCATGTGATAGAATTCAAGATAACCTGTTCCATAACCTTCTCCGGCACCGAGGTCAGACTGACAGGCCTGCAGTTCCCTGGATCCTCCTTCTGGCCCTTTTTGTAGACGGGGATTACACCATCTAACCTCCAGTCAACTGCTACCTCCCTGGTTAGCCAGGACTGCTGATAGATGATGGGAAGTGGCTGGTGAGCACTTCCGCCAACCCCCTCAGTACCCTTGGGTGATCCCATCTGGCCCCATAGACCAGTGCACATCTGAGCAGTGCAACAGGTCACTGACCATTTCCTCGATTATGGGGGGCTTCATTCTGCTCCCTGTGTCTGTCTTTCAGTTCAAGAAGTTGGGCACTCAGAGAACAACTGGTCTTACTCTTAAAGACTGAGGCAAAGGTGGCATTCTGTACCTCAGCCTTTTCGTCCTCCTCGGTCACTATGCATCCCCCCACATCCAGGAGAGGATGAAGGTTCTCCTTAGCCCTTCTTTTGCTGTTAATGTATTTATAGAAACATTTTTAATTTTTTTTTATGGCAGTGGCCAGATTAAGTTCTAGTTGGGCTTTGGCCTTTCTAATTTTCTCCCTGCACAGCCTCGCAAAATCCTTGTAGTCTTCCTGAGTGGCCTGACCCTCCTTCCATAGGCCACAGACTTCCGTTCTCTTCCTGAGTTCCAGACAAAGCTCTCTGTTCAGCTAGGACAGTCTTCTACCCCGCCAGCCTGTCTTATGGCACACCAGGAGGTCTTGTTCTTGCACCTTAAAGATTACCCTCTTAAAGAACTGGACATCCTCAACTCCTCTGTCATTCAGGACTGCCTCCCAAAGGGCTAAACAGGCCAAAGTCTGCTCTATGGAAGTCCAAGGTGTCAGTTCTACTGACCCCCCTTCCTACTTCCTCAAGAACTGAAAACTACCATCTTACGATCACCATGTCCAAGATAGCCTCCATCTCCCACAAGTCCTTCTCTGTTCCACACAATTCAGGTACCTCCTAGACTGTTTCCTCTCTGATGTGTTGTATTTCCAGCACCCATCTGGTAAGTCCAAGTCCCCCATGAGAACAAGTGGTAGTAATCGTGGGACTTGTCCCACCTGCTTATAGAATATTTCATTGTTTGCCTCTTCATCCTGGTTGGGTGGTCTCTTCAGATTCCCACCATGGTATCTGCCTTATTGGCCTCTCCTCTGATTCTTACACATATCCCTGTATCCATATCCTTCTTCTTACCCCTTCTGAAGAGAGTTGTGTGAATCATCAGACCATGTTTCTGTGATGGCAACTGTATCATAGTTTTCCTGCTGCACAATGGCTTCCAGCTCCTCCTGTTTGTTGCCCATGCTGCATGCATTGGTGTAAATGCATTTTAGTTGGGCTATTGATCCCATCACCTTTTTGGGGGGAGAAGGCCTAATTCCTACCTGACCATTCCCAGGTGGCACCATGATTCCTAGTTTGTCAGTATCCCTTGTGTCTTTGCTACTGCTTGGCACTCTGTACCTTAACTCCACTGGTATGGCAGACCTAAGGACCTTGCTAGCACGTTGTCCCACAAACATTGATGTTCCACTCCTAGCCTTCTCTCCAGCGAGCCTGGTTTTATCCCCTTCCCCCTTCAAATGTAGTTTAAAGCTTTTTCGATGAGCCCTGCCAACTCCTGTGCAAAAATCTTTTTCCCCTTTTGAGACAGGTGGGCCCTGTTGAAACTCATGTTCTTTTTCATGAAAAAGTGTCTGCAGGGCATCTGAGAAAGTTACTATTTCACAACATGAATTCCTAATCACTGGGAAAAAAAAAAATGCCGTGTTTCTAAATAATATGTTACTGAAAGAGATCACTGACCAGCTGAGGGACTGACCAACCAATGCAGTGGAAGCAGAAACTTGAAACTAAACAATTTCATGTCTCCAGCCATCAACTGCTAGTGTCAACTGAGATGAAAGTTCAAGGACACTTTTAAAGAACTACAGAATGTCTCTATTTAATTTTTATTGGCTGAGAAGTGGTTGTGTGCACAAGCAGACACTGAGTCAATTACTTTTTAACTGCTGCCTATCTCATTTCTATAAGCTGATTTAGCTGCTCTGCCCACCAGCCCTTGTTACAAACCCTTCTCAACTTTAAAATTTTATAGAAATATCATTGGACTCCTAGCTGTTTCTAAGGCTTAAATATGAAAATCTGATGTATAGTGTCTTTTTGATTATTCAACTGGGAGTAGGGATGCCTGACTGCAGTAATGGAAAGGGTACTCGTTCTTCATGTGCTCTATGCTCATAACCTCCATAAATTACTAGACAGCATTTTAATCCACTTGTGGGAGTAGAAGCCTGATTCTTAAATACACCCGAATCTGTAGCGAAAGCTGAAGTCAGCAGTAGCTGCAGGTGTCAACAAGAGAAAAGCAAAGCTAATCATCAAGGATCTAGCTCTGATTCCATGTGTTGCCACAAACTTCCAGTGTTGCCTAGGGCCGGACAGACACGGTACATTGTGCCTACTCCTTTTAAGCATTTCAACAGCTTCTCTCTACTGGCTGCACATGGAGCCAAGGATAGGTGTCAGAGAGGGCAGGACTCTGGTTCTCGTGGCCTTGGGTGTCACAGTGGGCAGAGGGACTAGCTTAGACCTGTACAGACATCAGACCAAGCATGGCCCTGAAACACTATCTCAGTCCATCAGGATAATAGCGCTGTCAGCAACTTAAATATCACCAGAAACAGGAGCCACAAGGATAGACGACACAATGCCTGTGAACCAAGATACCCGAGAGTCTGGTGCTGCTCAGCATACTGCAACCCACATGCTCCCGGTGCCATGGAAGGCACCATCTGGGTCTGCAGCAGGGCTATTTTCTCCAGGCTGCTGCCTCCTCAGCTCCACTTTCAACCTCGGCCAGAGCCAAGCTCTCAGACCGGCATGCCTAGCTCCGACTGTGGTCTCTCACAGAGGGTTATGTTTGCAGCTGACAGTGTTAAATCTATCTCTGACCCTGCCAGTGGTCTCAGGGACACTGGACTGAGCTTGCTTGTTCAAGGTTGTCCTACTCCAGATACGACTTGCTTGCTTTATTTACCCTTCTTCCCGGCAGGATCAGGAAACATTTATTTCATAAATATCTATAAGAAGCTTAAAATAAGCCTTCTCTTCTGCCATCCTATTATGTTTATAGCAAAGCAAATACAACATCAGCTCCTGGCTGGGATGCAGTGCTTGAATGGAACGGGTATTAATTAAATACATGATTTAGAGCTGCTGGAATTCTGCCCAAGCCTCCATAAAGAAATTACAGCCTGTTTTAACACATTCATGCATTTCTTTCCCCTCCATCTATATTCTATATGCAGACAGTGATTATGCTCTGCATCTTGCTATGATATTTTACAAACACTGGAATGATGTCTAGCAACAGCTCTCCAGGAAATACAAATTTTAGCCTTAGTTTATATCTGGGAAACCTGATGTACAGAAACGTTAACTGAAATTTGTTCAAGATTGTGTCCATTCTTCTGCTCCCTAGACTTTTGCTGTCTCTTGTTCATCCCATACTACTCCAGCAAGGTTCAATTTACGGTGTAGTTGAATTAAGAGAGTTAATACATGCAGGCAGCATGAAACCATTTCAAAAACTTATG
Organism: Buceros rhinoceros silvestris; assembly: GCF_000710305.1. NCBI lineage: Eukaryota > Metazoa > Chordata > Aves > Bucerotiformes > Bucerotidae > Buceros > Buceros rhinoceros. The sequence continues at coordinate 11,175 of NW_010415967.1, read as the reverse complement.
TTTTACAGACCAAAGGAATTTGTTCCCCTTGAAAAATTTGATCTGGCTCTTAAATTAGAATGTATCAATAGTGCTAGCCAGAAAAAAACATACAATATCTAGTCCATCAGCCTTCATTAATAGTAACTTAAATGCAAATATCCTCTTCCCAAAAATAAGAAAGCAAACCTTTATTTTAAAGCAAAGCTTTATTTTCTTTCTCAGAAGTGAGCAGTGTGGTGGGATTGCTCTGACTTAGTTTTAGGAGCTTCTAGCATCCGTTCTATGCTGGCTGCTGAAGTATTTGAGGCCAATTTCCTTTTCATGGGCTCAGTTATCCCACTGAAGACACACTGCTTTTGTCAACTGCAGAACCATATAGGAGTGCATCAAGGCAACTAATATTCACCTGCTCAGTTCTATGGCGAATGACAAATTAATCCTAAAAGCTAGGGAAAAGAAAAATTCCAGTGGAATATATACCCTGCATTTCCTCTACTTCCAAAAGCACACTATGCATTAGCCATGCAAAACTATGTATTTAAATCAGGTGGTTTAGGGCCAACCAAGTCTATCACTAGTACAGAACTATTTTTGAACTATATAGTCCAGCTCCCTGTGCAGTTCAAAGATACTCCAGAAAAGAAGCTTCATAACCTTAGGTACTCCACAACTTAAAAATGTTGTCGTAAGAAAATTGTTCTGCAGTTCATTCTGCTTGAATCTCCTTTCAAACTTCCAACCTAAGCCTAAAGCCTTCTGATGCCTGATTTTCCTCACTCACGGACTGACCGAGCTTGTCCTATTTGTCTTACACAGTATCTCTTCATAAACCAATGCCTACTGCTCTGCTATTTTTGCTTTTCCCTCAGTTCTCTTCCACAGAGTGGCAGCTCCCAGGTAACACAGGGCTGGGAGCTCCAGGCTCGCAACTGCCAGTACACACCACACGTGCTGCAGATTTGCATCTTGTTTATCACTCCACAAGTGTCACTTGTGTTTTTGATAGGGTGAAATGCAGAGATTCTCATTTTATGCCTAGCACACAACATACCTGTGGCATTTTGTCTGAGTAAAGGTATTTCTGAAAGATAAATAATAAGCAGTTTTTTCAACATAAAATTGCGGTGTGTCTGTATAAATTCGTGCTCAGCTCTCTCTGTGGGTATTTGGGCACGCCTTCCAAACGCAGGAGCACTCAGAGAGCTGGGAACTTACAGCTCCCTGTGAGTCCTGCTTCTTACTTTTTCTAGTGCACAGATAAAATAATGCCAGCCAGCCTGCAGAGGAGGGCCTCGGTGGGTTCCCAAACTCTACTTCTTTTATTCTTTTAATGCATATATTTTTACTAACTACTCCTAGTATTTTTAGAAAGCAGGTTACGTGTTTTTTGACTGTAGGTTACATTCTTGGAGGCACATGTTGCTCTTACTTAAGTTTGCACAGAACTTGGAAAAGCTCAGTGAGACACCACAGTGCTATCATAATTGTCCCAGTAGGAGATGATTCACCTACTAATACTACTGCCTACACCATATATGCGAGCATCTGAACCAGTACCTCTAAACTCCTTTTATAGCCAGTGATGAACTAATCATCAGCATCAGTGGAATTTGTCATGAGTCATCTCACCCCAAAACAGACACCTACATCTAGCCAGATGAATCAACTGAACTCCATCGACTAAGTCCGCACTGTCTATAACGAGAAGCTAGACATGATACCCATCTGTGGCCACCTACATCTAGATGTAGCTGTAGATGAGTCCTGCTTTAAATTAGATCTACATCTTGTAGTTGTAAGCAGAGGTGTGTTGGGAGAAAGGCATAGGGACAAAGACGGTGAACTTGTCTTCCCGATTCCTTGTGATGTACCAGATGCCTTTAAATTGAGGCAGAAGTGTTAGTCCAAACCAGCTGAGGGCCTGACTCACCCAGTTCATTGTCTAAGTCTCAGGGGCCAATTTTTCAGGCACATTTTGACATGTAGTACGAATTACAAGCAAAAGAGAAAATTCCTTTCGTTAAATGGACTGATATACATGGAGTGAGTCAAAGCCAACTTCAAAGTTTTGTGACTCTTTCAGCAGCGCAAAGATGGGAGGTACCACAGGCGCAGATGTACCTGAGTAAGCATATCTTTAGTTTTAAAGAAAACTTAGTACCTGGCTGGCAACCCTGGCCAAACCTGGACTGCTGTACAGGATCTCAATATCTTAAAAAAATTTTGTTTTCATGGGGGTCTGAAAATAAAAGGATGCTTGATTTGGTGGCGTTTGCACTTTGCTTTGAGATACGGAAACATATTCTCAGGTTAGCTCATTCTGTAGTCAGCCTAAAGTGGATAAAGACGTCGCCTGAGCCAGCAAATTGCAAATGAAACCAGACAACATAGGTAGTTATCATGTTACTAAACAGGTAATTTTTCTGACAGAGGTAGACTGATTTGGTCCTGCAGCACAGGGAACTATTAGTTTTGTGTTCTGCCTGCTCTGATCTTGAAGAGCAGGGAACTTTCTAATCCAGCAGTGGGTGAAAGAGCTAGAAGAACAGACTGTTGCACAGGAAGCCGAGCATGGCTTCTGCTCTTCCTGTGCAATGAGCACTGCAATGCCTCAGTGCTGGCTGGAAGCAAAAGGGGCCCTGGGCTGCTGCCCTTGAGAGGGGCAGAGAGCAGCAGGAGAAATCCTACCCGCTGAAATCTGGTCTGAGAAGTCCACAGCGTGCTCTTCGCCACACCAGCTGGGAATTCCCTGTCAGAAAAGTATTTCAGCTTGCTGAATGTCTGGTTTTGCCAGATGGAAAATCAAAGTGCTGCGTTTGAAGAAATTGCACAAATTTCACTTCTAAGTGGGTCTACAGGTCATTTCCCTCATTTTCTCTCTGACTCCACTGTCTTCTGGGAGTTAGACTATCGCATTCTCCTCCCCTTAACCTCTTTTTCTGTCCTGAATTCATTGGGGTACATTTCCTTAATGCCAGGTCAGTTTTCTTCTGCCAGGCCCTGATATGCATCATTGTTCATAAATGCTGGAGAGGGAACTGGACACACAGGGGTGAAGTCAGCTTCCGACCTAAACCCCGCTTGCATTAGTACTCAACATGAGAAAACAGCTGAGCTGGACAAAATGAAATGCTTTGGTTAGCACGGCAAACCACAATGAAATCCTCTGATTTCATGAATGCCAATTTTAAAACATGTAGGTTTTTTACAGTTATTCCCCTGACCCCTAATTTCTGTTACATAAAATGACACGACGACATTTCCTGCAACAGAGAAATTCCAGCCCTGAGCTGATTGAGTGGCGACAAATACGTAGTGAACCACCAGCATTGGAAGGAGACTGTGTCTCCTTCGTGGGTTTTAATGAGCCATGCAAGCCTTTGATCTATACCAAATTTACTCTCAAACTCAACACAACCATTTTAACAAAGTTACAGCACATTCCCCTACACAGGTCCAAACCTCCTCGTAATAGTTGATGACAGTCAGAGGTCCTACCTACGCTGCAGCTTGGGTTCAGCCCTGGTGTGGCTTCTTGCTTTGCTGTTCATGTGTCTAGACGGGCACTGAACCTCGCTGCATACTGTCTAAAGGATGACCCTGAGGTGAGGCTCAGAAGGGACAACAATTGCTGGTATGAGTACTCCAAGAGTGTGGTCACTACAAAATAAAGCAGAACAGCTAAAAGCACCTTTGGAAATTGCGAGTTCTTGAACAACTGCAAGTTGCTGCAAGTTAGTATCTGGCTCCTCTCCAAATTTATGCATGGCTGGTCATACAGAACACATACTTCCTCATACCGAGGAAGCGTAGTACTGGCTTTTGGAGTTTACTGGACCGTCAGGAATTAGTATCAAACAGTACTACCATTCTGCCCTTCCTTCTCAATTTAGGCAAAACATTGTGAAGGCCAAATCAAGGCACTTTTCCCAAAGACCCATTCCTAGAATTTACCATTAAGCTGCTACAAGCTGGGACAAAGCTCTCAGGATCTATGGAGAGCTGTGTGAAGACCTGTGCAAAAAGGACATTACCCATAAAACACAAACTTGCAGACATGTATCTTAGAGTTATGGAGCTTAAAGTTAACCAGGTAACATCTTATGCCTGTTACCAGTGCAGAGGACTTGGCAGTCACTAACCAGCCCATTATGAACACAACCTGTAGACAGCTGATACCGAACACACCAACTATCACTGTTACCTCCAATCTGAGTATTATCACATCCACTGTATCATAAACCCTGTTCCGTTGAAAAAAGGAGACGGTCCAGTGAAGGATACATTTCAGTAGGGGTGCTGTACCTGGGTTTCCCTGAGCCATGGAGTCATAGATGAGTTTGCAGGACTTCAGCAAGATGGAAATCTTCTTTTCTGGGGAGTAGGCCTTGTGCATAGTTGTGAACTTGTGAAGGATCTTTTCCAGCACAATGGTTTCAGGCACACTGGTCGTGATGCCTAGGTCAGTGGTGGTTGTGTTTTGTATCACTAGTTGGTTCTCTTTTAGATGTTGTAAAGATCCGTCTTTGTTGTGGATTTCTTTTAAGTAAGAATCAATGGCTTCTTTTAAAGGTTTCAGGACACATTTGTACAAAGCTGTCTCAGCAATCTGTTCTGCACAGAGAAGGGAAACCACAGAAGTCCATGATAAATAATCAACACAGTAGTACAGGTGCAAGTAAAATTCCTGTGAAAGCATTTGGTAGGTTATTCATGCGCTACTGCATAGCTGTGAGCAGGGAAGAGAAATTACACCCCAGGAAGTGAATGTTTCATTACCAACACTCTTTAGAAGTCCTGGATAGGCTTGAGATGAACATCAATGCCTGGTCTCTGCCACTGGAGCTGTAGGACAGCTCCTGCTACCGGCAGCCCCTGCTGTCTTTGCCTAACTGACCAACACGGCACTGTCAGGCAGCTCTGGGAAGACATGAGGAACCAAACCGTGCTTCTTTTCACAGCCCTGCCCTTACAGATGCCTGTGTGGGATTCATCTCATGTCCCTTCTGACATCCCCCCATGGACCTGTTTAATATACTCACTTTGGGATGAAATTAATTCCATCCTCAAAGGACACCTATCTCCACAGTGACTGAAAAGCGGCTGTAGCTGCCAGCTCAGAGGCAGACACCAATGTCTGGTCAGAAGTTTCTCACCCTTACTGCTCAAGTTACTCTAACTTACTCTTACTTCAGTCACTACTTACACCACCTGGGGGTGTGGAAATAGACTGTGTGAGTTGAGCATTTGCTCAATATTTAGCAGGAGACAAAGGAAAGCACAAGGAGCTCTGAGAAAGTCTGTTGTCTGACTCCTAGAAACCAGAGGCAGAGCTGGAGGGACTGCAAGGGATCCTCTTGTCACTCTTGCACTGAGGCAAAAAGGTCACTGGCAAAAGAGTTCATCCACTTAAGTCAGTGAGGAATGAAACAGAGGGCAGTGACATTTATGTATACGAAGTGCAACTGTTTTAAATAATCCAGAGAATCAGTCAGCCTGAAGCAGGACAAATTCAAATGGTAGATCTTCCATGGTGGGAACCCCTGTCCTCCTCAGAAGAAGACAGTCCTCCCTAGGCTGGCTGGGCCATATCATCCTGTTGAGGAACTGCCAGTGAACAGGGCTAGATCTAACCAGATGTGTCTGTGTGAAGGTGGGGGGATCCTTGCTCACACGCAGGTCTACCAAGCAGAACCAGGACACTTCTTCTTTTTGCCTCCTCTCCACCTTCCCTAATCAAGCTTCAAGGCAGAATTCTCTGTGCTGACACCCCCTCTGCCTCAGAGAAAGGGGTTATTGGGGAAAAACTGCAGGTGTTACATGAGGTGTATGAAAAGTGAAGGTGTAGCTCCCATCTCCTAGCTAAGGCAAGGGGCTGGCAGCAGGCCTGTTCTGCTGGGGAGACTGTAGGATTTGGCTGAGTGAGAAAGAAGTCACGAGGGCCTGCTGAGACTGACAGCTGAGTTTCGCTGGGTCTTGGCTCACCACTTTGCTGGTTTCCACCTAATTCTGGAGCTGCAGGATCCCCTGGAATCCCTAGTCACTTCTGTGGTTGGCTGTGTTCTGTGTTGGGGGTCTTCCAGCACCCAGCTTGCTTTAAGCCAACTTAGGGATCTCATCAATAGCTCTGCATTGGTTCTCAGGATCTCAGGAAACAGTTTTAAGACAAAAAACCACATGAGTGCATGCATGCATGCTTTTTCTGTCTGTACAGCTTTGACTGGGATAAAAAAATCCTACATCTTTTCTTACATTCCCTCATGAATGTACATTAAACAGTCCAGTCTATTTCTTAGCAAGGAGGAAAGTAGCACATTACTCACTCACAGAATATTGAATGAGAAGCCGTAAAACACCCCCAAACAGCCCAAAATATCATTTTTTCTCCCCAAAGACGAACTGCATCTGTGGCAAAGAGAGGTGAATGCTGCATTTTGAAGCCAGCAGTGGTCTAGCAGCAGGCAGCTCTTCCACGTCTCTGAACTCTGAGGGGCACGGAGCAGGATCAAGTAATTCCTCAAACCTGCCTCTCAAAATCATCATAGTCCTGTCCCTGTTTGTGAGACAGTGACTGACCCCTGATCTGGCTGACCCGTGGAGAGAGCTCTCCATCCTCACTGCAGAGCATGGGGCAGTGGACTTGGAAGTCTGTGAGGAACTGTAGTTGTGCAGCGGGAAGCTGGCCCTCTGTGTGTGTGTGCCTGCGCATACACATGTACACACACTCATATCTGATGTGTGTACACGCATAGGCGTATATACACACATATGTCTATCTCACACACACGAAGACACATCTCTTCTGCTTAAACTTCTCCCTTTAAAACATTCATACCAAGATTTTCCACCTCATTAGTCTCCCAGTTTTTAGAGCTGCTCCTCCAAGTGATGCCAACCACACAGTGGACACCCCTAGGCTTTTAGGAAGTGGTTTTTAATTCTCTAAAGCAGAACATGTGCATAACCCTGTCTTTCTCCTCAGCTTCCCATATCCTGCCTGAGGATGAGTAACACACAGTCACCTACCTAACTGCTCCTCGGTGTAGGAGGTTGGGTCTATAAGAGATTTCAGCTCAGTGCTCTGCACTAAGTAACTCTTCAGCTGTGTCATCATCATCCGGATTTCTTGAAGCATCTCTGTGCTGGAGCTCTGCTTTGCCATCATCTCTAAACTGTACACTCTGTAGTCCTGCACCAGGTTGCCAAAATATGAATCCTTGTCCTGTGCCAGCTCCACTATCTTCTTCTGTATCTTTCTGTCACTAGACAAAAAGACTGTGAAGACATTGGACAGGTTCACAAAGGACAGCCTGTTCTTGGTCTTGCCCAAGATCACAGATCGTGTCTTTTTACTGGATGAACTACTCGGCATCTCCAGGTCATCCTCTGTGCTGCTGGTGGAGTAGGAGTCTGGCTCGGATACTGATGCCTGAGCCGTGGCGCTGCCTCCCGGGCCCTCCAGGGAGGAGTGTGAATCTTTCAGTTCGGCTGAGCTGACAGATTTGCGGCCATGATCCGGTTCAGTCTTGGAGTGCATGCAAGTGGCATCACCAGCCACAGGAGTTGAGCTGCGCTTGCACAGAGCCTGTGCTGTGACCATGGCTGTCTCTGCCACTGTTCTTTCGTTTGACTGGCAGGAGCTGGGGATCCTCGGTATCTCAGAAAGTCTCTTCCTTCTTGGTGGTGGAATAGGAGGTGTTTTTTCTTTCTCAATGACATTGCTTTGTATTTCAGGCATGCCCTCCTTCTTCTCTGCAGGTTCAGGCTTTGTCTCCTGAAACTGTGATACAGCCCTTTCGGGTACCTCCCCAGGCATTTCTACAACCTTTTTGCCCAGCGACCTTTTATCTCTGCTCTTTGTACTTGTGTCTTGTTTTTCTTCTGCCTGTTCCCCTTTTAGCGTTTCACAATTTCCAGGCTTACCCACACAGCTGTCCTCTGAGATCTTCTCACACAGCCGCCTCCGTGGGGGGACAGAGGGCTGGGAGCCCTTCTTGGGGCTCACTGCCAAGAGGTTGTTGACTGAGCAGCTCTGCTTCCCTTCTTCTTCTTTATTGACATTGCCCTCAATTTTCATTTCCTTGGTGCTCTTTCCTAGTGGCTGAAGAAGCAGCTCGTTTCCACAGGCATTCATGGGACTCTGCAGGAGATTCAGAGAAGATTTCTGAACAAGCGTGTGAGAAGGTGGAGGTGGAGGTGGGCGGCAGGGAGACCTCCTTTCAGTGAGCGTGGTGGCAGGGGGGAGATCAGCGCTCACAGCATGGCTTTTAGGAGGAGGTACATCTGGAGGAAAAGGATTACTGCACTCTTCTATAAAAATAGGATTCACGAACCACAGCCTGTCATTTCCTACTGACAGCTCAATTTCACATGAGCAGTGGTTTGTGCTACTTGCAAAACACTGGGTAGGTCTTAAACTGTCTGCCTGGGCCGTGCTGAAAGCAGAGTCTTTTGCAGGATGGGATAACTCCTCTCCTCTTCTTCTGTGGTTTAAGGAGGAATCCCAGAAATCTGTCCAAAAAATAAAAAAAAAAAAGAATGAAAGAATGCTCTGAGAGAATTTTCACTGCTAATGGTATGTAGAAGGCCTGGTTTTTGTTAAAAGAAATGCTGCACATGCTTTCACACCTCTGCACAAAACCCTGTGAAGAAAGGGTTGCCTGTTTCATGCTTGTGAGCTGCTTCAAACCAGGGGACAAGCTCAGAAGCTTCACCAGAAACCTCTTTCTTGCTGGTTTTAGGATACTCATCTAGTGAAAACTGTAATGCTGTACAGCCTATGCATTGTAAACAGGAAGGTACAAGTGACAAATATGAATGATTGTGTAAAGGGGTCTATAGCTTCTTCACTGATTACTGACCTCCAAATGCAAACAGGTAAGGGGGTAGGAAGACCCCACGTGAGCCCTGTGTCCCTGTTGCTGACTGTGGGAAGGTGTGAGGCCGAGATATACACAGCCTGGATCCAGTGTGCACCAGGAGCACAAGAGACATCAGATGAAGGTGCCTCTACTGTGCAGCAAGCTCATGTGGCAGTCTGTTCTACGCAGAGGTCTGATCCTGCCTTGCAGTACTACCAGTCTGGAAACATACCATCTTCAATACCTTCCACAGACGAAAATTATCATTAAAGTCTATAGCTCTGGATGACGATTATCCGTAGCCATGCCCACTCCCTGTTTTGCACCTTGCCTTGAGACTGACTGCCTGCAGGAAAGATGGTGCAAAAGGCTGTGTACACAGGAAGGTTGTATATGAAGGACTAAAGAATAATTAAGTACTTTGGTGCTATCAACTGGGAAAGGAAGATGGTCTTTCAGATGAAAGAAGTGACTTCTGTATGTAACAAACCTCTTACTAGAATTTGTCTTTGAATAAAATTATGAAACATTTGTACATCTTTTGCATAGATTTGGTACCACATTTAACCTTTTTCCCTTCCCCCAGAGGTGAGTTTTCAAACCTGCTTGCCTTACCAGTCTGATGGCTTTTAGCAGCTCTCAGAGCTGCTAATCTAGGGTTCACTGCTGGAAGCATCAGGAAAGAGGATCCTGCAAACCCCGTGAGTTCTGACCAAGGAAAAGGGTATAAACCTCTGAGGATATTCGCTAGGTGAGGACTGTACAGATGCCCGCAGGTTTAGGGACAAGGAAAAGATAGGAATTCCAGCAAACACAAAGATGCAGATAACTAAATAACTGTTTCAGCATGCTTGGTCCCTGGATACAGAGCCAACACTGATGGCACGCTCTTCTGGGTGGACTTACAGTGGACACAGATGGGGCTGCCACACAGTGCCTGAGCCCTGCCCTGTGCTTGGTGTCAAGCCTTCAGTGCTGAGCATGAGACACAGCTCTCAGGACAGTGTCTTCGGCTGTGACTTGCCAAGACCTGTTCTCCTGTGAGCTGCCCCAGCATAGCCGTCAGCCCTTCACAGGGAAGGGGGCACAGGGCTGAGCTGGCCAGAGGCCTGGGCTGGGTCTGCCTGTGCCTCTTCCTTAGAATCATCACCCCAGAAAGAGCTCAAAGGGACTTCCAGTTAGGACGGCCATAGCAGAAAAAACTGAGCAAAGAAACTCTTCTGCTAAAGCCAACACAGAACTCAGAGGTGGAACACATTCAGATGAAATCTCTCCCTTATCCACTGCATCCCCAAAGACAGGCAGCTTCTTCCCATTTCGCTCCCAGATGCAGCCATGACTTCTGATATCTTTCCGCTTGCAGGTGGCTCCGCACTGCTGCTGGAAAAGCCGTTTTCTTTCTGCCACCACCGTGACTTGCCCTCTGGGGCTCTGCCTTTTCCCCTCAGTGCCCTGAGACCACTGCTGTCCTTGCTTCCCTCTGCCAACGATGCTGTCCCCTGGGCCACAGCCGGCTGCCCCAGGAATGGGGACTGTTCCCTTCCCTCCACCAGGTGTAAGTGCTGCAGGAAACGCAGGATGGGCAGACTGACTTCTCACTGCCGCCCTGCTCCCTCTAACCAAGCATTTCTAAAACAGGCACAGAGTAAGCCATACGCAGGTGAACTGAAGGGCTGTCTATTCCCATCAGGATGAAATTGCCTATTTAGCCTCTCGCAGTCTAGGCTAGTGTCCATGGCTAATTTGGCTTTGTGAGCATGTCAGCAAGTTTTCTCAGAGGCTGAGGTTAGAACAGCTTTATTCTCTGATTTCATACCATGGGAGGGAGGAGAACAAAGAAGCTTAAAATGAAAGTGTTGCCAGGAGCAGCAGTACTCTTGACAACAGAATTTGGGAGTAGACGTGCAGATGCAACTGCACATAATAGCACCAAGCTGCCAACTCCTCACGTCTGAAATTGTATGGGGTATGATTTCCTTTGAATGCCGACTCTACTGGCCAACAGCAAATGCAGGACAGTGGAAGTTGCTCTTTTAAGTCATAGAATCAGAATCACAGAATCACCTGGTTGGAAGAGACCTTTAAGATCATTGAGTCCAACCTTTCACCCTGCACTGCCTGGGTCCCTAAGCCATGTCCCTCAGCACCACATCTACACGGCTTTTAAACACCTCCAGGAATGGGGACTCCACCACCTCCCTGGGCAGCCTGTTCCAATGCTTCACAACCCTCTCTGTAAAGACGTTTTTCCTGATGCCTAACCTAGATCTTCCCTGGTGCAACTTAAGGCCATCTCTCTCATCCTATCGCTTGTTGCATGGGAGAAGAGACC